>NC_092333.1:422650000-422950000 GCF_046630445.1 Rutidosis leptorrhynchoides
ATTTCTGTACATCTAACTCTGGACAACTAGTTGTAGATTACTAACATTGGACTGCTAACTTAACAAACTTAAATCGTTAAAACGTAATAAAAATGTTGTGAATATATTTCGATCATCCTTTGATATATATATGTATATATTTGTTATAGGTTCGTGAATCAACCCGTGGCCAAGTCTTACTTCCCGACGAAGTAAAAATCTGTGAAAGTGAGTTATAGTCCCACTTTTAAAATCTAATATTTTTGAGATGAGAATACATGCAGTTTTATAAATGTTTTACAAAATAGATACAAGTACGTGAAACTACATTCTATGGTCGAATTTATTAAACCGAATATGCCCCTTTTTAGTCTGGTAATCTAAGAATTAGGGAACAGACACCCTAATTGACGCGAATCCTAAAGATAGATCTATGGGCACTAACAAGCCCCAGTCAGAGAATTTGAACTGCTTTAGTACTTCAATTTTATCATGTCCGAAGGGAGTCACGGAATGATGGGGATATTCTATATGCATCTTGTTAATGTCGGTTACCAGATGTTCACCATATGAATGATTTTTATCTCTATGTATGGGATGATGTTTATGAAAAATGGAAATACGAAATCTTGTGGTCTATTATTACAATTTGATATATAGGTTAAACCTATAACTCACCAACATTTTTGTTGACGGTTAAAGCATGTTTATTCTCAGGTGATTATTAAGAGCTTCCGCTGTTGCATGCTAAAATATGGACAAGATTTGGTGTCAGCATGCTTGTATAATATTGTTTAAAAACTGCATTCGAAGACATATGTTGTTGTGTAATATTATTGTAAACCATTATGTAATGGTAGTGTGAAAACGCTATATTTTAGATTATCATTATTTGATAATCGTCGTAATATTTTAAAGGTTATGGTTTGTTTTAAAAATCGAATGCAGTCTTTGAAAAACGTCTCATATAGAGGTCAAAACCTCGCAACGAAATCAATTAATATGGAACGTTTATAATCGATATGAACGGGACATTTCAATTTAGTCATTACGAAGGCTATGTTTCAAGAATCACTAAGAACGGATGAGAAACGAGGAAAAACGATCAAAACCGGCTAATACGATTAACTCGCGTTTAAATAACTTATTTTATAATTTTTGGAAAAGTTCATTTACTTAATCTCATGTTGTAGGATATTCAATTACGAATGTGTGGGGCGCAAGAATCGTCAAAAATAGAGCTAAAACGAAGATTCTAGAGCGAAAACGGTGAAAGACAAGTTACGATCCAGCAAACGGCTTGCCAAACGGCTTGCCAATAGGAAAAACGGCCTGCCAGCAAACGGGCACCAAAAACGGCTTGCCCTGGCAAACGGCCTTGGCAAATGGCCTGCCAAACGGCCTGTCGGCCGTTTTCCAGGAAAATTTTGCCGATTTAAAGAGCTTTTTGCATTCATTTCAACACACACCACTTCTTCACTTCTCTCTCTAAAACATCTCTCTATAGTCGCTCTCTAGTGATCTATAGGAGATTAGTTCTCTCTCTACTTTCTCTCTCTAGATTCTAAAGAGAGAAAAGTACAGATATTAGGAAATATAATTATCTCTCTATTATCGCTCTCTAGTGATCAATAGGAGATTAGTATGTAGTTAGTAGTAGAAGCTTTCAAGCATTGTAACGCTATGGATATTATAAAGAAATACAAGTGTTATTCTACTGATATTATTCGGTAACATCTATCATTTCTTTTATTAATTTATTATTATAATATTCTTGTTTGATGTTTGTGATTTATTAATATTAGAAATGCTTGTTGCCATGATGTGTGAGTAATTGCTTGATTGTTTGCCATGATTTAATAATGTTAGTTAGGGATGATTATCGTTTCGTACTCGCTTTCTGTCTATGATATTAAACCTTGTTATTATTGTCCTTCCACCAATAAACGTGATTAAAACCTTTTATAAAGTCGACATTATAAAGGTAATTAATTATATGTGTTTATACATTGGTCAAGGTATGAACCCATCGGAAATATTATAAAGTACATGGGGAATTACCGTAGGACCAGATCAAGACATTGGTCAAGAGTATAAGACTCGAGGAAATACTGTTGCAACAGTAGAGTACAGTGTTGATGTACTATAGGACCACTTGAGCATGGTCAAGGTTAGAAGCTATGGAACCACTATAAGTCTAGTACATGGTGGATAACTAAGGGACTTATTGGGTATATTTAAGTAAGGGCTGATTTAAATCATAAATGGAAATTTAACGCACTATAATACAAACTAAGCTTATAAATCTTTAAGGATGACTGAGAACTATCAGATGTTCTAATTTGTCTACAAACCCTTAGATTTTACCAAACCATTGACAGAAAGGAATTCGAAACACAATCATAACCACTCACTTGGGTGATGCACTAAGGTGTTAAGAAAGGTTGGATATCATATGTATATGGCTATGCTACTTTATTCGTGCGCCCAAGGTATGCATTGCATCCAAGGTGGGCCGCTTATATCCTTAAATCGAATAAAGCGTCAGGAGTTGAGCACAGTCCATCCGATCAGAATCTTCAAAGCCTAGTTCCTCGTGACATGCTAATTGGGAAACCGCTTAGTAGGGAATCTAGTGTTCACACCAAGGTATATCTATCTAATAAGTGTCTCGCAATCATCCCGACACTATGTTATCTTAAATCATGGTGAACCACGTCTTCTCTGTCCTTAGCTGTTGCATGCTAGCTAGCTTATTTTAATTATATTGCTTTAATATCTTAATTACAATTATATAAACTATTTAACCCAACTATTGCCTTTACATAATTTGATATTCCGGATAAAGTGGTGTCTAGAATAAACCGGTTGGACTTGGTTGTTGGATTTTTTGAACAGTCGCCAATTTATTGGGACCAAAAGGATCCTGCCTCTCCACACAAGGTGTACCTGGCCACTAGTCTTGGATACTAAATTGTGTACAAACCCAATCTTAATTACTAGATTATCTGAATAAGCTCTGTTTCAAATTCGACTGCTCGAGGAACGACCCTAGGTCATAATTGCTCTTGCTAACCCATAGGAAGGAATAATAGATCTAGGCCCAGTATATATAAATTAAACAATCAACTTCTTCTGTTGATATCCTGAATTGACATTTTGCGACCTAACGACACCACATAAATAAACCGTCGAATTCGGGCATATCAGTAGTTACTACCTTTCCCTTGTAGTCAACATACCCAAATCTACCCATTTCCTTAGCCGTATACCCCTCTATATAAATCCCCAATTGATTAGCTATCCTAGTTACAAAAACGCCACCCACCGTGCCCTTCTTTCCCTTAGTCCCATGCTTATCAAAGAGGTAATCGACTATAATGTGCGGGAAATGGACGTGTTCCTTGTGAAAGATTCGATCATTGAGCCAAATGTCTAAGTAAGACATTTTATCGTTGCTATGAAAAACGTAGTTGACCGTGTTAGCAATAAAACGGTCTATGATCCGGTGTGGAATGGTCCTTAGGGTGTTGGCTACGGTCTTTCCCGGGCTAAAGGCTCCGGTGCTCATTTGGTGCCAAACGCTTGGATAGTCAAACTCCTTAGGGTTGGTGGTGGGGATTTTGCATGAACAAAGATAAGACCAAAGGATATCATGTTTGCTCTTAAACTCCTTGTATATTCCTAAGTCCTTGATAAATTGAAGCATGCTCATGCTTCGGGATTTTCCAGCCAAAAGTGCATGTAATCTGGGTCCTCAATGTCGTCTACTGTAAAGTCGACGGTTAAAGTGGAGGTGAACTCTAAGGTTGGGACAATGTATACGGGCTCATTTAAATTGAAAAGAGGAATCCAAGGGCTAAGCATTAAACTCTTGAATTCAACCTTAAAACAAGTTTTCAACCTCTTCGCGCATGCCTACTTCGTCTAGAGGAGACGAGTCAATGTATTTCCCAGATAAAATTTATCTGAACCTTGTTAATATGCCAAACTATTTGGTTCTTCCATGAAAACAGTGGATGGTGAAAGAGTGTCGCACCTAACAATCGTTACACAATGCTTGGCAGAAGTTTCTGGAGTTCGCAACGAATTTAACGGCAAATCGGCAATGAATGAACAAATACCCAGACTCATATGCGAATACTCTCAGGCGAATGCTAATTAACAGGTAATCACTCATATTTTGGTAATGATTTTTAGTACTGTAATATTAGGTTTAATCACTCATATTGTAGTTGCAAATTGTATAATCTGTTAGGGTTTCTAAACCTACAATTAATATTAGGTTTAATTTCATTCTCATGATAAACATTGATATGTTTGCTACTTTTAATTTTATCTATTATCTATTTTGAATTTATATGCATTCAATTGAAAACATGTACACCATTAAAATCTCTCACTGATCTTCAAAAAACTATCAATTTTTGTCTTCTTTACAATAATCAATTCCAAATCACACTAACAATATCGTATCACTCTGTAATTAATCAAAAAATTGACAACTTATAACCTGAAATTTTGAATTCACAAAAAAAAAAAAAAAAAAAAAAAAAAAAAACAAATTCTTAGCACTCATGTGATCCCTTAGAAGACAAAATGGGATTTGCAATCATTTAATTCAACTTTTAAATAACATTTATTAGCTCAATCTATTTGTTGCAGTAGGAAATGAAAATCAGATCTTTGACGGAGTAGCGGTGGAGGATCGATATCGGATAAGTCGACATCAAGGAAAGAGAGTGATATTTCTTCGATAGAGAACGGTATGCTGAATTATGTTACAATAAATGTCTATTAGTATCACGTTAGCCTTTTTAGTTTTGATAATTACTGTAGTTTTGATATGTTGTTTACCTGGAATCTACGTCTAATAAGAAGGAATTGTTTGGCATGCTGATTGAATCTTCTGCCATTAGTGACCTCATCTTTCCTATTACCTGCATCGATTTCAAATGCCTATAATTAGTTTTTGTAGGGTTAGTGAAATAAGTAATGTTGTTTAGATATTTTTACCTCTTGAGATAATCCTTGGGTTCCGTATTTGTCGTCCCAAAACATAGTTCCAATGCGATATATTTGTGGAATACTCAGTATCTACATCACAATGTTAGGTGTATCACTTTTATGATAATCTTATTTTGTCTGTTTTGACGATATTATTTCAAGATGTTAAACATAAGATGGTGAAGTGTATTTGAGAAAATTACCGGGCAGAGTTCGTTTGTGATTTCTTCCATGGATTTTTGTGTCTTTTGATGTGATACCTGCATGAGATTTGTAGTAGTCTGTTAGATGTATTTTTAATTTTTTGTGGAGTCGCTGCATATAATGCGATAGGACACAATATCTTACCAGTAATCCAACAGCCTGCCTTATGTGCTGTAACTCATCCCATGATGATCCTGCAAACTGTATAATTGGAAAAAGGTAACATGGTTTGCTTATAAGATAGAGCCATGCTTAAGTGAGGTAACTTATTGGATGGGTTGACTGTGATGGGTCACATAACATAATTATTTGATCGTGTCAGGTTAGGTTGACTTGGAAAACTTCTTTCCCAAGTTTTTAATCCTTTAATAATCGATTAGGGTGTCAAGTTTCTTTATATAAAAAAGATAATTATGCTTATATTATCTATTATTTACATCTATATCTATATATATTCTATACTATAATAATATAATCATATTAGATGAATTGATTTAGGAGTTTCAATGCATTAAGATTTTCGTATGGTGACTTGTGACCGTTGGTTCCATTTTCTTTTAAACTATAAAATATTGACTATACATGTTGACCCATTAGTGATAAATATGTCCCAGATGAACCCATACATAATGTACATGGATCGTGCTACCTGCAGTCTTTTTATTCAAATTTTGGTTGATCTGGTTTAAAGGAATAATAATCACCTGGTCAGTTGCTTTTTTGCACCATTGTTCAAGCTCATGCAAGCCAGATTTAACATATTCACCATTACTAAAGGAACAGCATTCACGGCGAAGCAGTAAGCTGCAAAGTTACAAATTATTAACTATCTGAACATTAATTTATGCATTATTAAAACATATATTTGGAGTTTTAGATAGAAGTACATTACCTATTGAAGAACTGTACATCTATGAATGAGAATACTTGGCTGAAAATCTTCCTTGTGATAATTGAAGTCACCTAAAAGTAATTTAATCAGCACTACCTACACCTTTCTTATAAACATAAAAATAGTTTTTTTTTTTTTTTTTTTTTGGCTTACATAGTTTTCAGACAAAATTCCCAAGGTGTTATTCATGCTATTAACGATGCTTTGCCAGTGTATCATAGATGCTTGTTGTTTTGCCACAATATTCGAAAGAATATTCCTTGATACCCCTCTCGTTGGTCTGGCTCGTGTGGATCTTGGTGCCTGTCAGTTTAATTTGAAAGTTGAGCGGTAGTTTTATCAGGTATTCTTTAGCTGAAAATCTTATTATGTATACGTATGTATTAAAATATTATTTACCTGTATACATGAATTCAAAAATGGACTTATTTCTTTCTTTAAGCTGTCACGAATCATTCCGTACAACTTTTCGACACAGGCAGTTAGATGTTGCTTAAACAAAAGCGCAGGATACTTCGCTTCTATTTTGGATTGTGCACTTGGCTTCCCTTCCATTCCACTATATCCAGTAGAGATACCCATAGGAGATGTACGTAACCCCTGCCATCCAGTTATCATTATTGTAAATATGTTATAATGGATCTCTGAATCTAGAGTTGTCAATCTTGACTTTTTTGCTTATGACTTTGTTGATTTAAGTTATGTATTATCTCTTACATATAAAACTAAAAAAGGGTTAAGAAGAAATTGGTCAATTCGATCAAAAGTCAAAAATGTTTATTCAAGTGTGTAAGATCCCCTGAAGTCATTTTCTGAAACATCTAGTTCTAGTCAAACTAATATAATCTCTGTAATCATGTTTGACATCCTAAATATTAAATTTGAATATTTGATGACAAAATGTTTGGGCTCAATGCAGATGGGTCAGACTCATATCGACAAGTACCAAAACTTGCCCATTTTGACCCGAACTTATATTGTCCATCATCCCCTTTCCCAATTTCCACCTCTTATTGTGACACATGAAATAAGCTAGGAAGAGCTTACTTGTGTCATCCGTCCAAACAACGTGGTGGGTGAGGTACGGTTACGATGTGGAGATTTATAGGGTGAACCGCTTGCTTTGATTGTACTTTGCAGTAGGAACAGTAGAGTTGAAGTCGTCGATAACCAATATGCTAGATCTCTGATGTTATCCTGAGTCTTAATTATATGAACATACTATATTAGTTTCAATTGACAAAATGAATGTCCCTACTAATGTATTATTACTACCTCTATAGAAGATCGAATTGAGTGAATAATTCTATCAAATATATTCGTCTTCTCTGCCTCAAAAGACCTCCACTGAACTAATGTTTTGTACACGATACATGCAGAAACAGGCCTCGTCTTGTCAAAACGCTTATCTTCTAACAGACACTTGATCAAAGCATCATGGTTTTCCTGATTATTGGAAGACCAAATAAACTTCATTGGTCTAATTTATAGTTTAAAAATAATGCAAGAATTTTGTGCTCTAATTTCATACCTGCTGCCTGTCCGTTAATGATTTTTGTTTTGTTAGAGAGGACATAGTGTTGTCTAACTCCTGCAAAATTATATTTCCATCAATTTAATTTTATATTAAATGCTTATACAAATTTTAGGGAAAAAGTTGCTTATATAATTGTAATATTACCCGTGTCTTTTCGTGCACCACGTTCGGTGTTTCAAAGTTATCTTTCGGTTCATGACCGTTATCTTTTATCTGATCAGTTTTATGACCACTATCCAAACTCTGAAATATCGTATACGATCAATATTTGTCAACAACCATTCATTTGTAATGATATTTGTTAACATGGTGAAAGTTACCTGTAGTTGAGGGAGTAGCTTCTCAGGGGTGGTTATCTGTTGCACAACCACTTTTTGGTTACGAATGAGCTCATTCTCCAGTTCTAATTCTTTGATCTTGCTTCTGAGACTTTAAGAAAACGATATAGTAAGTATTTTTGATAATCAATGATGTTATCAAGTAATTCTAATATCTTGTGTATTCTTACTGTTCAATTTCTTCATTGAGATCCTCCTTAGTTGATGCAGCCAAAGCTTCCTGACGCAAAACCTGATTTTCTGATTCGAGGTTGGACAAGTTTGCATCTAACCTGATTATATTGAATGGGTTGAACTTGAACATGTCAAGTGGGTTGCCAAAAATGTTTATAATGCATAAATCTCCTAATCAAATTTTTTTGTTGGTAGAATATAAATGAAATAATCTAAGTATTTGTAATCTTGAACTGGGAAAAAGGTTGGTTCAGGTCAACCCAACCTGACCCTTTTAAATTTCTCGTTTTGAACCAATAACTAACACTCCCGACCCACCCATTTCGTCACATCTATTGTAACTACATTCCCTTTAGCTACCTTTCAATGGTCTCTTGAAGTCCCAAAATTTTAACTTGTGATTCCTCCAACTCTCTAAGCCTATCTTTGCTCTCGCTTTCAACTTCATTAAACTTCTGCTCAAATTCCTCAACTCTCTTCTTCAACTCTACAACCTCATCCTGTACATAAAAATTACTGATTTATGCCGCACAGCTAAGATTGTTAAAGTTAATAGATGTATTTTTTTTTTAAAATACCTCTAGTTTATGATTAAAAGTTTCCAATTCCTCTACTCGGGTATTGTCTACAACGGGTACTTCTTTGATAACGGGAAGGGCTTGTTCAATAGCTAGTTTTGCTGCTTCTTTCTCATAAAGGATTTGGTTGTCTGCTTCATCCAGCTTTGTTTGCATTTCTTGCAAATTGTTCTGCAACTTTGTTATTTCTTGCCCCTTTGCTTCTTCAAGATCAACCTGCATGTAACAGAACCTTTAGAAAATTATATCTTCAAAAAATTTGTGCTATAATTATGTCCTGTACCCTCAAATGCTTTTCGAAGTCTAATCTCCATGTTAGCTCTTCAACACGCTTCTCAAGCTTGTCCTTAGCTTCTCTGAGGGCCCCTGCATCTCGTGCAGCCTGTGATAAAAAATTATGAGTTTCTACTTTCGACCAAGTGCTAATGTTTATGTATACTTTGATGTAGATATGTCAATTCTAGAGGCGGTAAGATGGGTGGGTTGGTTAATAAGTCAAAACATGTTTAGATTGAATTAGGCCGGTTTTACTTTACGAGCGCTTTTTTTTTATCTCCATTTTCCCATCTTCTTATGATCTATTAATGTGTTAGTAATGATTGCATAAGTAATATGTCGATGTTTTGTAGCATTTTCAATAGATTCTGGTTGGCTTTCAATCCATTTGAAGTGCTCCCCTATTTAGTTAAATTTTTAGTCATTTGATCTGTTTGAGATGACACACAACCCAAGTCGACCCATTTATAAGTACATGGGTCAATATTACCACCTCTAGTCAATTCTGAGTAGATATACTTTTCTTTTAGAGAGAAATTACACTCACCATTTTTAGCATCCTTAGTTCTTTCCTTGCTACCTTCGATCTCCACAGACATTGAAGTGTAAGAGTTGCTTTCTTCTTTCTTTCATAACTAGAATGAGCATGAAACCTCCTCCATTCAGTCTGCAAAACAGTGAACCATTAGTAATCTTTTATACACAAATAGATGATAGATACATGATAGATACATATACTATACCTGAACTATCGTTGCAGCCTTGTTCCTTCTTCTGTGTCTATACTCATTTCGTGCAGCCATTGCTCTAAGCCCAGTTTGAATAGATACTGCTGCTTTTTGTAACTGTCTGTATGATGTTCTTGCTATACCTCTACGAATATGCTTTTGTATACAAATAGATGCAGCTTCCTTCCTTAAGTAATCATATAACATACGTGCAAGTCTTGCTGTATGATGGCATATAATGATTTTGTGAGTCGATAATTGCTTAATATGAGTAGTGTTAAGATGAAATTATTACCTCTCCAGTGTTTTTGCATATTGATTGAGGACCTTTTAAGGATAATATATTCTTTACGTGTGATATATGTTCGAATTTGCCTCTGAATTCTTCTTGCTGCTGTTGCCAGAACTTCAGCTCGTCTTGCATCTAATTCGGCCATCTGTCCAGCCCTAAGGAAAATTTTGCTTTTCCCTATCTGAAATTTAGATAATTTAGCTCGATTGCTTATATTTTACCAGGTTTCCTATTAAAGTAACTTGTTCTATCTTATAATAGTAGGAATTAGAGGTGAAGATTTCAGGCAAGTTAGTCAGCGTTGCAGAACTCGGAATTACTTGGTGAGTACTGGGTCAAATTTGGTCAAATCTCGGCCGAAACTCGGGATTACTCGGAAAATCAGTCAACTTTGGTCAAACCGCGGGCAAAATCGGTCAAATTTAAACTTGGTCAACATATGAGTACTCCCCGAGTTCTCCCGAGTTGCCGAGTGGGTTGAAAAGAATCGGGTCTAAAGTTGCTTAAAGTGTATCCTTAATGCATAGAACTCCTAACCTTTTATTCATACTATTTATTTATGTATATTATATATTATATATTATTGTTGAAACATAATTTTTTGTAATCATATTAGACACGCCCATCATTCATAAATACTTAATTCTTGGACACAAAGGTGTTTGTCCAACCAACCCAACTTGTCTCGCACCAAATTGATCCATTTTGACCCGTTATCCAACACTCCCATTTTTCAACCTCTATGATTTTAGATAATTTTCGGCTTCAGTACCTGGTATCCCTTTAATCCAAATCTTTCACAAATTGCTACACAAGCTAACTTTTCATCAGACCTGCATACATTATATAAATATTTGGTTACTTTCTTTCTATATAAACGTTGCACTTGACTATGTTTATAGCTAACCGTTCTATCCTAATCTATTGTACTTTGTTATATAAATGAATTGCACATTTACCCATTTAAAACGTCTGGAGCCAACATTCCGAAGCGTTCCAAGAAATCATCAAAAGATCTTTTTGTAGGATACCCTGCGCAGCTTATCCTTATCGCCTCTAGCACACCCTATCACAATTGACGAAAAAACGCAAAGAATTTTTCTCAACAAATGTTGAATAAATAATCGATTTGGTGTTATTTATCGATTTTAGACAGTAGCAAACTTACTCCGCATCTTAATTGATTCAAAACATTGTCATTTTCAAATATTCCTGGCTTCAAAACCGTATTAGGCTTTACACATCTGATGTAATGTGGCTCTGTTGTGCTCAAGGTTTCCATAAGAGATTGTAGTTGTTGCTGCATTTTTGGAACACAATGAAGAATCTTTTTTATAACTGAATTAAAATATAATATGTCCTCTATTTATGCAGAAATTTATTACTTACTTTAAAGCGAGTTCCGATCGAAGAGAACTTGGATTGCTTAAATGAATCCTCTAACGGTGGGAAGAGATTTGCTACAAAAGAGCATTTTGAGTCATTTAACAGAGCTTGAAATTCTGCTACAACGTAATCTCTATTCTTGTCCAGGAACTGGTCAGCTTGGTAAGTAACCTATATTGTCGAAATCTTGAAAGTGAAAAAAAAAACAAATTTATTGTTGTATGATATATGATAAATTGGACGTAAAATTTTACTTACATCGCCAGCGTAATGGTTGATCGTGAAGTTTGTTCTAGAAAGTTTTGGCTTGCTAAACCGCTTGTGTGAGGTATATGTCTGGTACATCTTCTGAGCAAATGTCTCATGTGTTGACTTGGGAAACATACTGCATATGAGGTAGTTAAACCTTAGTGTTATACCCAAATTGGCCCTGATCGGGTTGGGTGTACCCCTTTTTGCCCAATATTTCATTGATGTACTGTATATTAAATCAACAACAACAAAACCCAATACCACATAAGTGGTGTATGGGGGAGGTGAGATGTAGACAATCCTTCCCCTATCCGAGAATAAAGACAAGTCATTTATCCACCCAGAGTGAAGACACTCTCAAAAGTAGAGAAAATCATCCCTCTCTCTATTCGACGGATAGAGAGATTGCTTCCGAGTGGACCTCCGGCCACTAAGTAGGAAATTTTTTTTAAAAAAAATTAAATAAAATTGAGACGCCATGAAAATGGTAAAATCAAATTTCCATGGGTTTTAAATCCTGCCTGAAATTTTAAATCCCCCATGTATTTTAAATATGGTTACTAATAATAATTTATCGATATAGTTTACTAGATCTAATTAGTAATTTGTATCGGTTGAAAATACACTTGGGGAACTTTCGACCCATGTCACCCATTTTCTTATTAGCTAATACTTTTCTATTTTGACCAGCTGATCCATATGAGATTAGACGTAACCCCATCGATCTTTTTATAAGTAAGTGGCTTAAAATGAAACCTTTAACTCATTCAGTTGTTCATGACATATCAAGGAGAAAAATTAATACCATGCTTCATCAAGTAGAGCAATGATGCCCCCAGGTTTCTGCAATAATCATAATACATTAAAGTTATCGTCTGAAAACAGATCTTGACCTGTTATTTTTGATCTTTTGAAATTTGACTCTGATAGTTTTGAAGTCCATACCCTTTCAATTAGATCTAGAACATCTTGATTGTCTACAAATTCCACATAGCTCCAGTTGATTTCCTCCTTCGTGTATTCTTCTTGTTCCATCTTGAATACGTGCTGCAAGTACCCTCATAAAATTTGTATTATGACTTGATATTATTCCAGTGTATAAGTTCATATTGACAAAAGTTGAAGAATTTTTAAAATTAAATGCAGTTTGTAACATTACCTGATTGAAATGCTGTTGCAGCTTTTCATTTGTTAGGTTAATGCATAACTGTTCAAAACTATCATATAAAGGAAAATTCGTAAGGTTACATTATCATATTTGAGATTTTTCGTGTTTTTGATTAGAAAGCCTATTATCTACCTGTTAACTTTGAAGCTTTCAAATCCATAAATATCAAGGACTCCTATTATGCTTTTTGCAGTAGGATCTTGACCAATTGAATTGTTTATCTTCTCCACAATCCTGTCATAGGTCATCAATTCAGTATAAAAGGAGGTTGTTAAATTGATGAGTCAGTTCAATTGAGCAATGGTTCAAATTGGTAAATGGGTCGAAATTGCCATCTTTAGTTTTGATATCCTTACCAGTCAAAAAGTCTGGAGTAAACTGTTTTTGCGAGTGCATCACGACTATTGGCTGCAGCTGCAGGATCTAAAGGTTTGGTAATATTTCCGTCAGGGGTCACAATAACACGCTCACATAATGATTCTTCAAGTGCTTTCTCATCACACCTGACGTAAAGCACGTTCAAATGAGATTTTTTTTCTTATGCGTTATTTTGAAATAATAATAAATAGCAGTTGATTAGATTTAGACATGAGTAGCTCTGCTGTTGTATGAAGATGATAGAATGACTTCTCATCCTTGACTTTTGACGAGTCAAATTCCTTTCCTTTAATGAAGTCGATATTTCCAAGATGAAGAATTGCAGCTACAACGCGAAATATTGCGTCCTACAAAAGTACGTACAAAAGTTCTTACCCTTAGAAGTTGGTTATATACTGAGGTAACTAATCTTATCCCATGTAGGTATGAATGGGTTGAATCGGGTTCTGTTTTATATGTTACGGTCAGGGGTATATTAAAAAAAAACAGTTAAAAAGTGTTAATGTAGCTAATAGTTGCTACTGTATATGTTCCAGTGTTGCAGAACTAGGAATTACTTGGCTAGTTCGGTTTTTGCCAATTCGGAGTACTCGATCAAACTTGGTCAAAACTCGGCCAAAACTCGGGATTACTCGGAAAATCAGTCAAAATCGGTCAAAACTCAGTCAAAATCGTTCAAAGTCAAACTTGGTCAACATCCGAGTACTCCCCGAGTTGCCGAGTACTCCCTAAAAAGTCTGGACCGAGTAGCGATTCTGTCAACCTCCATATTTTCAATGCATAAAACCTTCTATTTCATTTTCCTTACAAATCCTTAAATAAATTCTTGAAGTGTTTGAGGACAACCTACCCTATACCTAAATTTACATGTTTCGATCCGTTACCCGACCCAGCCAACCTGCCCATTATGCCACCTTTTTTAAACGTTAAAGTCTTAGTCATAAATTTGCTTTACCTGTTCATCCTGGCTGATTCCTACAACGTCCATTGCATTTCGTGTTTCCAAATACTCTCTTCCATCATCTATATTTGCTACTTCATAGCAATTCGTCTGATTCAAATAATGAAATGTTCTCGGGTCTCCTAATTTGAACCTCTTTACATCCTGTAACCAAACAGTATTTTGTTTCAGCTACCTTCTATATACATATACATATAGTCATATACATACAATATAAAATAAACCCAAATTAGTAAAAAATTGCACCTCGGGGGGTGCTGCACACAGCATGTAAAAACAATGATAGTTCCTCTCGGGATCAGAAACTTGGCAAACTCTAGATCTTTCAAGAAGATAAGTTCGAACTGCAGCCCCCGATATCTTTCCTTGTTTATCAAATTGTATCTCTACAAATTTACCAAAACGACTGGTACAAAATCTCAGTCATATGATTACTTTTGATTCACTTAATAGAATTATACTTATTTTGTTGACTTCTAACCTGGAATTGTTGTTTTTCACAGTTTTGGCGTTCCCGAAGGCTTCCAGAACTGGATTTGACTGATAAATAGTCGTTAGATTTCACTAAATATAATTTATGAAATTTGAAAATTTGTTAATATTAGGTACTTACCTCTAAAACTTGTTGTTCGACGGTTCGTCCTTCGGTGCCTGATCTGCCTCCCATGAAAGCAAGATATCTCATCAACATTTTTGTTGTCTCGGTTTTACCTGCTCCACTTTCTCCGCTCACCAATATCGATTGACTTCCGTTTTCGTTGATCATTGCCCTGATATAACAACATTTTGGTCATCTGGTGTCATTTAAGTTCAAATGTAGTGCATAGAAGTGGCAACATGGGTGGGTCGAGCTGCTTGGGTGACTAAGATGCTGTTTGTGTTTAAGATGTTTTGTTTGAAGATCTGCGGTCCATGTCTGTACACAAGATGTAGTCTAAAGGTTTGTTTCTGACATTCTGTAGTGAAGACTGTTTCTATGCTTGTTAAATAACTTAATCATGTTTTCAACACTAAGAAGAGTTTGCACACAGAATAGGACATTATTTTATCTTATCTTATGTCTTTATTAAAACAAACACTATGCAGTAAAAACGTATGCGGGTGCGCTTACATAAGACATAATAAGATCCGCAGACTCAAAAACAAACAACACCTAATTATTTAGGTAGTTTTACTTTACAGGTTGAAAAGGATCATATAATAAGATGTCTATATGATACAGTCTGTTGCAAATGATGCAGAAACTATACTCTTGCTATATTGATATAATCTTTGCACAAAATGATTGAGTTGATTGTATGCTTTGAAATACATTTGGTTGATTTTCACTTATTTGACCCATCACAGATAAAGCAGTATCCAAATTGACCAGTGCATAAGTAAATGGGTCAGATCTTCACTTATAGTAGTGCATTGTACCTGTAACACTCATCTGCAATGGCAAAAAGATGTGGGCTTAACTCTCCGAAAGTGGCCCCTTTATACTGCTGCATCATGTGAATATCATACAAGTGTGGTAACCTTTGGAAAGGGTTTACTGCTATTAGAATGTTCCCCGTGTAAGTCTGCATGTATTGTTAAATTTCTTCGATCAATATTCATCTTTTTAATCAATTTTCTGAGTGTGCAGTTTTTGACTTACGTAAATTTCATTGAGCGAAAATCGAGCAGCAAGGTTGTAAAGCACTCCTGGCTCATGAAGGTAAGCTAATTTAGTCATATCATCGACTCCAGACGGCGGTGCTTCTACGTCTTTTGGATATATATTTGAAATATCTTTTTTTATCTGTAAAATGTACAGCATGCTCTGTTTATATATATAGATTCATTTTTATTATATATATATAGTGGCAGGATCAAGAGAGAAGTAACCAATCGGGGGAAGCGGGGGGACGCGGGGGGACACAAATTTTTTTTTTTTTTTCTTTTCATTTTTTGAAAAAACTTTGTTAACGAACATTATAGATGGGATGAAAATATGAACATTTAGTAGAGACACTTTGTGATAAATGTTTTTATTTTGGCGGGAAAACGCTCGAAGAAGTAATATATAACAATTATCGTGTTTTTCGATCGTATGTTGATGTTTTAGCTATTGGGGTTTAGATATTAGGGTTTAGAAATTTAGGGTTTAGGGTTTAGATTTAGGATTTAGATTGAGTTTTTTAACACGAACGATTTAGAGTTTAGGGTTTAGGGTTTGGTGTTTTGGGTTTATGGAATAAACCCAAAACACCAAACCCTAAACCCTAAACTCTAAATCGGGCTAAATTTTACTTCACAAAACATGAAGAAAAAAAACGTTTATATTCTTCACGAAAATATTATCTTGAATGTTATTTTTGTCGATCGTTTTCCCGCCTAAATAATAACATTCATCACTAAGTGTCTCTTCTAAATGTTCATATTTTCGTGTGATCTTGATGGCGGAAAAAAAAAATTCCAAAAAAAACGGAAATTTTTTTTTTTTTTGCTTCCCCCGCTTCCCTTCGATTGGTTACTTCCCCATTGATCCTGCCCATATATATATATATATATATATATATATATATATATATATAGATAGTGGTAGGATCAAGGGGGAAGTAACCAATCGGGGGGAAGCAAATTTTTTTTTTTTATTTTTTCGTTTTTTGAAAAAACTTTGTTCACGAACATTATAGATGGGATGAAAATATGAACATTTAGTAGAGACACTTTGTGATAAATGTTTTTATTTTGGCGGGAAAACGCTCGAAGAAGTAATATATAACAATTATCGTGTTTTTTGAGCGTATGTTGAGGTTTTAGATATTAGGGTTTGGATATTAGGGTTTAGATATTAGGGTTTAGAAATTTAGGGTTTAGGGTTTAGATTTAGGATTTAGATTTAGGATTTAGATTGAGTTTTTAACACGAACGGTTTAAAGTTTAGAGTATAGAGTTTAGGGTTTAGGGTTTTGTGTTTTGGGTTTATGGAATAAACCCAAAACACCAAACCCTAAACCATAAACTCTAAATCGGGCTAAATTTTACTTCACAAAACATGGAAAAAAAAACCGTTAACATTCTTCACGAACAATATTATCTTGAATGTTATTTTTGTCGATCGTTTTCCCGCCAAAATAATAACATTCATCACGAAATGTCTTTTCTAAATGTTCTTATTTTCATCCAATCTATAATGTTCGTGAACAAAGTTTTTTCAAAAAACGAATTTTTTTTTTTTTTTTGCTTCCCCCGCTTCCCCCCGATTGGTTACTTCTCCATTGATCCTGCCCACATATATATATATATATATATATATATATATATATATATATATATATATATATATATATATATATATATATATATATATATATTCTTGTTAGTTTTTGTACTGATACCCTAAGCTACTTTAGAGAATTTAGGTTATAATCATTTAAAACAACATTGTTGATCCCAAGTATGGGTTGATTGGGTTGTAGTTTACTTCTATTGGGTCAAACTACAAGTTACAACTTTTCAAACCATATTATTGATAACAATGGGAATGCTATTTCTATTTGTTTGTTGTAACTTGTAACCATATTTCATACATTATTTAGCTATAGAAATTATGAAAACTAGAAAATTAAGTTTTTGTAGGTCATCCTACCCAACTCTTATCTAACCCCTACTGTTTTGACCTATGCTCATTTCAATCTGTAACCCGACCCACCCAATTTTGCTACCTATGTTGCGGATCATCGTGAAGCTAAAGAAATGAAGAATGATGAGTATATAGTTTATAAGAATAATATTACAGAATATGAAGGACTTATCTGTCTCAATTTTAGTTAACTTTTACTTTATATAGCATGAGTTACTGTACAATATGCAGAATCCAATGAAGATTTTACAATCACTTACAGTTTTACCATTTGTGGTAACAATTGTAGCATTATTGCCTTTGATATCGATCACCTCACCATCGATCCATGCTACTTCAGGATCCTCTGCCCAAACGTGTGATCCAACGATGATGTTTACCGGTGTTCCCTGGAATCATTAAACAAGAAACAAAAAAAGTTGACATTACATTATAGTGATCATATAATATAATAATTCTGTTACAAAACATAGCATGAAGTTAAATGATCATCACAAAACGATACCATTTCATAAATTCTAGAGGATCATTAAACACAAGAAGTGTGTGCAGGTTGGATTGTAGATGAAGAGAAAGAGATACAGATAGACAGGAGGATTTTAAGGTATGACAGGTTGGTATAATGTAGAAATAATAAAAGTAATAAAATAAAATTGAAATAGTTGGAAAAAAGAATGAAAAAAAAAAAAAGGAATGTTTCAAAGAAAATGGAAAGCACAGGGTGATAGTGGTGGTAGTGATGGTAACTAAAAAGCAAAAGAAGAAGCAGTCTCCCCACCCTCACCCCACCTCTCCAATATTCTGTCATTTCTTCTTTAAGTATTAAATAAAACCAATTATATGTTGTCATTAACACCAATGAAGTTGCTTCAACGGTACCCGGCCCTTGTGATCCCCTCGGTTCCACATATGTAAGTGTTGGAACAATGACTTCACGCAGGCTCGAATCTGGGTGCTGGCATATTGTGGTGATTTATGGGTGAAGGTGTTTCGCCAGCCTCCAGTGGCATACGGGGTGCGGCTGGATGGGTTGACAGTGTCAACACAGGGCTTGCATATCCCTGCCGAAACATATGTTTTGGAACAATATGTTGTCATTAACATTTTATTATTAATACTAATACTAAATACTAATAATAAATAGAATATGAATATGATATAAAAACATCTCTCTTTTTTGGATCTCTAAATGATACTGCAACTGATCAGGTAAAAGGTGGTAACTATTAGTTTTTCGAGCATGTCAGGATTTGGATATGATATAAAAAATAGAATATGAATACTAATACTAAATACTAATAATAAATAGAATATGAATATGATATAAAAACATCTCTCTTTTTTGGATCTCTAAATGATACTGCAACTGATCAGGTAAAAGGTGGTAACTATTAGTTTTTCGAGCATGTCAGGATTTGGATCGATGATCGTCGAGATTCTAGAGTTCAAATTTCGATCATTCCGATGAAGTTTAATGTGAAAGTACTACCAGTTATGGCATCACGTCTAAGTTTTTATTTGAATGATAAAACAGTGTTGATAAGGGGTTTAGTTTTCTGATTTCACTTTTGATTGTTAGTAAATTACAATTAATTAATTGTTGGTAGATCTTTATTGGAATGGTGTTGATGAGTAGGACCCAATACATGAAGGTTATTGTTCATCTCATCATGATATGCTTTGGTGTTAACCAGAAAAAATCCGACCGCGCGTTGCTGCGGTTGTATTCGACGCGCGGTCCAATTTAGATATACGATGTCCGTTTCGCGTATAGTTAGTCGTGTTGTATATGTATATATATGTATGTAATATAACCCGAAATATTTATTTTTTTTAACGATGTCCGTTTCGCGTATAGTTAGTCGCGTTGTGTTCGTAAAATTATTTCGAGTTGAACGGTGGTCTCGGAAAAATTTAACTCGCACCGAGCGTGAATATAGGGCCCGTTATTTAGTGTTTTTTTAACGATGTCCGTTTTGCATATAGTTAGTCTCGTTGGGTTCGTGAGATTTTTTCGAGTTGAACGGTGGCCTCGGAAAAATTTAACTCGCACCGAGCGAGAAGATAGGACCCGTTATAAATTCGGGTGGAGTAAGGTTTTTTTATTTTAATTAAATTATAAATTTACGTTTTTTACCCTTAAAAAAGTGTAAAGTTGAGGAGTTGTTGTGTAATTTGTGCGAAAGTTGGAGGACCATTTGTAGTGTGAACGCGAACTCAAAACGACAACTCGGTAAAACTGAAACGACCAAATTTTGGGGAGGTTTAGTATGTAAGATTAATAATAATAATTAAAATAATAATTAATAATAATAATAATTAACATCATGTACTTTCCTTGTAGGTTTGTACTATTAATCTTTATTTGTTATACACGTTGTTTGTTATATTTTGTAAATTTATTTATCATAGCTTTCATTAAATTAATTTAATAATAATACACTAAATTCACCTTTGAAAATTACCATAGAGAATTGTTATTATTATATCTACAGTGATCCAGTAAAACGACGAAGTAGATTTATTCTTTTTTTGTACATTCAAGAATACTGACACCAAAGAGAATTGTTATTAGTATATCATCAAATTTCATAGAGGCGTTCCGGTCATGATTCTCAAACCATTACGCCAGAAACGCCCCTATACAGTTAGTTCCAGAATTTATTATTATTATTATTATTATTATTATTATTATTATTATATTATTATTATTATTATTATTATTATTATTATTAGTATTCTTATTCTTATTATTATTATTATTATTATTATTATTATTATTATTATTATTATTATTATTATTATTATTATTTTTATTTTTATTATTTTTATTATTTTTATTATTATTATTATTATTATTATTATTATTATTATTATTATTATTATTATTATTATTATTATTATTATTCTTATTAGTATTATTATTAGTATTATTATTAGTATTATTATTATTATAGTTATAGTAATTATAATTATTATTATTATTATTGATATTATTATTATTATTATTATAAAAATAATAATAATAATAATAATTATTATTATTATTATTATTATTATTACTATTATTAATTTTATTATTATTATTATTATTATTATTATTATTATTATTATTATTATTATAAAATAATTATTGACATTAATCATTATTATAATTGTTATTATCATCATTATTATCAAACGTTTTCCCTTATATATATTTATTTTCGTTTACGTTTACATTTACATTTACATTTTATGTTTACGCATTAAATGCCCATTTACCTGCAAAAGATACCCAACATCCTATACAAGTACTATATGCATTAAATGTCCATTTACCTTGCATGTATTGCCTTGATAGTGACTTGTCATGCTCAAAGTGAAAAGTCTAACATTCTTGGATACAAGTCATGATAATCATTTGAGGCAATTTCAGTTTTGTCATAATCCTTTATTTGTAATTAAAACATTTGCTAAATCTCTATTGGTTGGTCAACATGTCACTGATGACACAAACCACTTTAATCACAAAGCATGCTAGTATTCAAATTTGAACTTGTTTGTAATTAATTAAGTAAGTTAATGATGTCTTGACAATTTAAGCAAGTAATAAAAATTAAGCATGTTGCAAGACATCAAGTTAAATCAAGTTTAAACTTATTCATAAACTTAATTTTTGTGATGCCCCGTCCAAAACCATCATGGTATGGATCATCAACAACATGTCCATTACACGGTATAACACTATATGCTCTTTTAAAACAAGATTTTTGCATTCATAAAAAGATAAAGTTTTTCCCAACGACAAATGTTTTTACAAAAGTAACGTGCTTCTACGAGTAGAAAGCATTAACAATAGTACGTGACATTTAGATCATTACAAACCATGGTTCAAATTAAACATAAGTAGTGAATGCAAAATAAAAGTCCATGCTTAAGAGACATCTCTAACAATGCAGCGGAAGTCTAACACAGCAAGTTTATTACAGCGGAAGAAATATACGTCTTAGTTACCTGAGAATGAAACATGCTTTAAAAAGTCAACACGAATGTTGGTGAGCTATAGTTTTATGTAAACAATAATGTAATGTAGACCACGAGATTTCGTATTCAAAACAGTATGAAAAGTATATGCTTAACCGTGGGCACTTGGTGAAATGTCCCGTTCTTATTGATTAAAAACGTTCCATATTAATTGATTTCGTTGCGAGGTTTTGACCTCTATATGAGACGTTTTTCAAAGACTGCATTCATTTTAAAACAAACCATAACCTTTATTTCATCAATAAAGGTTTAAAAAGCTTTACGTAGATTATCAAATAATGATAATCTAAAATATCCTGTTTACACACGACCATTACATAATGGTTTACAATACAAATATGTTACAACAAAATAAGTTTCTTGAATGCAGTTTTTACACAATATCATACAAGCATGGACTCCAAATCTCGTCCTTATTTAAGTATGCGATAGCGGAAGCTCTTAATAATCACCTGAGAATAAACATGCTTAAAACGTCAACAAAAATGTTGGTGAGTTATAGGTTTAACCTATATATATCAAATCATAATAATAGACCACAAGATTTCATATTTCAATATACATCCCATACATAGAGATAAAAATCATTCATATGGTGAACACCTGGTAACCGACATTAACAAGATGCATATATAAGAATATCCCCATCATTCCGGGACACCCTTCGGATATGATATAAATTTCGAAGTACTAAAGCATCCGGTACTTTGGATGGGGTTTGTTAGGCCCAATAGATCTATCTTTAGGATTCGCGTCAATTAGGGTGTCTGTTCCCTAATTCTTAGATTACCAGACTTAATAAAAAGGGGCATATTCGATTTCGATAATTCAACCATAGAATGTAGTTTCACGTACTTGTGTCTATTTTGTAAATCATTTATAAAACCTGCATGTATTCTCATTCCAAAAATATTAGATTTTAAAAGTGGGACTATAACTCACTTTAACAGATTTTTACTTCGTCGGGAAGTAAGACTTGGCCACTGGTTGATTCACGAACCTATAACAATATATACATATATATCAAAGTATGTTCAAAATATATTTACAACACTTTTAATATATTTTGATGTTTTAAGTTTATTAAGTCAGCTGTCCTCGTTAGTAACCTACAACTAGTTGTCCACAGTTAGATGTACAGAAATAAATCGATAAATATTATCTTGAATCAATCCACGACCCAGAGTATACGTATCTCAGTATTGATCACAACTCAAACTATATATATTTTGGAATCAACCTCAACCCTGTATAGCTAACTCCAACATTCACATATAGAGTGTCTATGGTTGTTCCGAAATATATATAGATGTGTCGACATGATAGGTCGAAACATTGTATACGTGTCTATGGTATCTCAAGATTACATAATATATAATACAAGTTGATTAAGTTATGGTTGGAATAGATTTGTTACCAATTTTCACGTAGCTAAAATGAGAAAAATTATCCAATCTTGTTTTACCCATAACTTCTTCATTTTAAATCCGTTTTGAGTGAATCAAATTGCTATGGTTTCATATTGAACTCTATTTTATGAATCTAAACAGAAAAAGTATAGGTTTATAGTCGGAAAAATAAGTTACAAGTCGTTTTTGTAAAGGTAGTCATTTCAGTCGAAAGAACGACGTCTAGATGACCATTTTAGAAAACATACTTCCACTTTGAGTTTAACCATAATTTTTGGATATAGTTTCATGTTCATAATAACAATCATTTTCTCAGAATAACAACTTTTAAATCAAAGTTTATCATAGTTTTTAATTAACTAACCCAAAACAGCCCGCGGTGTTACTACGACGGCGTAAATCCGGTTTTACGGTATTTTTCGTGTTTCCAGGTTTTAAATCATTAAGTTAGCATATCATATAGATATAGAACATGTGTTTAGTTGATTTTAAAAGTCAATTTAGAAGGATTAACTTTTGTTTGCGAACAAGTTTAGAATTAACTAAACTATGTTCTAGTGATTACAAGTTTAAACCTTCGAATAAGATAGCTTTATATGTATGAATCGAATGATGTTATGAACATCATTACAACCTTAAGTTCCTTGGATAAACCTACTGGAAAAGAGAAAAATAGATCTAGCTTCAATGGATCCTTGGATGGCTCGAAGTTCTTGAAGCAGAATCATGACACGAAAACAAGTTCAAGTAAGATCATCACTTGAAATAAGATTGTTATAGTTATAGAAATTGAACCAAAGTTTGAATATGATTATTACCTTGTATTAGAATGATAACCTACTGTAAGAAACAAAGATTTCTTGAGGTTGGATGATCACCTTACAAGATTGGAAATGAGCTAGCAAACTTGAAAGTATTCTTGATTTTATGTAACTAGAACTTGTAGAATATATGAAGAACACTTAGAACTTGAAGATAGAACTTGAGAGAGATCAATTAGATGAAGAAAATTGAATAATGAAAGTGTTTGTAGGTGTTTTTGGTCGTTGGTGTATGGATTAGATATAAAGGATATGTAATTTTGTTTTCATGTAAATAAGTCATGAATGATTACTCATATTTTTGTAATTTTATGAGATATTTCTTGCTAGTTGCCAAATGATGGTTCCCACATGTGTTAGGTGACTCACATGGGCTGCTAAGAGCTGATCATTGGAGTGTATATACCAATCGTACATACATCTAAAAGCTGTGTATTGTACGAGTACGAATACGGGTGCATACGAGTAGAATTGTTGATGAAACTGAACGAGGATGTAATTGTAAGCATTTTTGTTAAGTAGAAGTATTTTGATAAGTGTATTGAAGTCTTCCAAAAGTGTATAAATACATATTAAAACACTACATGTATATACATTTTAACTGATTCGTTAAGTCATCGTTAGTCGTTACATGTAAGTGTTGTTTTGAAACCTTTAGGTTAACGATCTTGTTAAATGTTGTTAACCCAATGTTTATAATATCAAATGAGATTTTAAATTATTATATTATCATGATATTATCATGTATGAATATCTCTTAATATGATATATATACATTAAACGTCTTTACAACGATAATCGTTACATATATGTCTCGTTTAAAAATCATTAAGTTAGTAGTCTTGTTTTTACATATGTAGTTCATTGTTAATATACTTAATGATATGTTTACTTATCATAGTATCATGTTAACTATATATATATCCATATATATGTCATCATATAGTTTTTACAAGTTTTAACGTTCGTGAATCACCGGTCAACTTGGGTGGTCAATTGTCTATATGAAACATATTTCAATTAATCAAGTCTTAACAAGTTTGATTGCTTAACATGTTGGAAACATTTAATCATGTAAATATCAATCTCAATTAATATATATAAACATGGAAAAGTTCGGGTCACTACAGTACCTACCCGTTAAATAAATTTCGTCCCGAAATTTTAAGCTGTTGAAGGTGTTGACGAATCTTCTGGAAATAGATGCGGGTATTTCTTCTTCATCTGATCTTCACGCTCCCAGGTGAACTCGGGTCCTCTACGAGCATTCCATCGAACCTTAACAATTGGTATCTTGTTTTGCTTAAGTCTTTTAACCTCACGATCAATTATTTCGACGGGTTCTTCGATGAATTGAAGTTTTTCGTTGATTTGGATTTCATCTAACGGAATAGTGAGATCTTCTTTAGCAAAACATTTCTTCAAATTCGAGACGTGGAAAGTGTTATGTACAGCCGCGAGTTGTTGAGGTAACTCTAGTCGGTAAGCTACTGGTCCGACACGATCAATAATCTTGAATGGTCCAATATACCTTGGATTTAATTTCCCTCGTTTACCAAATCGAACAACGCCTTTCCAAGGTGAAACTTTAAGCATGACCATCTCTCCAATTTCAAATTCTATATCTTTTCTTTTAATGTCAGCGTAGCTCTTTTGTCGACTTTGGGCGGTTTTCAACCGTTGTTGAATTTGGATGATATTCTCGGTAGTTTCTTGTATAATCTCTGGACCCGTAATCTGTCTATCCCCCACTTCACTCCAACAAATCGTAGACCTACACTTTCTACCATAAAGTGCTTCAAACGGCCCCATCTCAATGCTTGAATGGTAGCTGTTGTTGTAGGAAAATTCTGCTAATGGTAGATTTCGATCCCAACTGTTTCCGAAATCAATAACACATGCTCGTAGCATGTCTTCAAGCGTTTGTATCGTCCTTTCGCTCTGCCCATCAGTTTGTGGATGATAGGCAGTACTCATGTCTAGACGAGTTCCTAATGCTTGCTGTAATGTCTGCCAGAATCTTGAAATAAATCTGCCATCCCTATCAGAGATAATAGAGATTGGTATTCCATGTCTAGAGACGACTTCCTTCAAATACAGTCGTGCTAACTTCTCCATCTTGTCATCTTCTCTTATTGGCAGGAAGTGTGCTGATTTGGTGAGACGATCAACTATTACCCAAATAGTATCAAAACCACTTGCAGTCCTTGGCAATTTAGTGATGAAATCCATGGTAATGTTTTCCCATTTCCATTCTGGGATTTCGGGTTGTTGAAGTAGACCTGATGGTTTTTGATGCTCAGCTTTGACCTTAGAACACGTCAAACATTCTCCTACGTATTTAGCAACATCGGCTTTCATACCCGGCCACCAAAAATGTTTCTTGAGATCCTTGTACATCTTCCCCGTTCCAGGATGTATTGAGTATCTGGTTTTATGAGCTTCTCTAAGTACCATTTCTCTCATATCTCCAAATTTTGGTACCCAAATCCTTTCAGCCCTATACCGGGTTCCGTCTTCCTGAATATTAAGATGCTTCTCCGATCCTTTGGGTATTTCATCCTTTAAATTTCCCTCTTTTAAAACTCCTTGTTGCGCCTCCTTTATTTGAGTAGTAAGGTTATTATGAATCATTATATTCATAGATTTTACTCGAATGGGTTCTCTGTCCTTCCTGCTCAAGGCATCGGCTACCACATTTGCCTTCCCCGGGTGGTAACGAATCTCAAAGTCGTAATCATTCAATAATTCAATCCACCTACACTGCCTCATATTCAGTTGTTTCTGATTAAATATGTGTTGAAGACTTTTGTGGTCGGTATATATAATACTTTTGACCCCATATAAGTAGTGCCTCCAAGTCTTTAATGCAAAAACAACCGCGCCTAATTCCAAATCATGCGTCGTATAATTTTGTTCGTGAATCTTCAATTGTCTAGACGCATAAGCAATCACCTTCGTTCGTTGCATTAATACACAACCGAGACCTTGCTTTGATGCGTCACAATAAATCACAAAATCATCATTCCCTTCAGGCAATGACAATATAGGTGCCGTAGTTAGCTTTTTCTTCAATAACTGAAACGCTTTCTCTTGTTCATCATTCCATTCAAATTTCTTCCCTTTATGCGTTAATGCAGTCAAGGGTTTTGCTATTCTGGAAAAGTCTTGGATGAACCTTCTATAGTAACCAGCTAGTCCTAAAAACTGGCGTATGTGTTTCGGAGTTTTCGGGGTTTCCCACTTTTCAACAGTTTCTATCTTTGCCGGATCCACCTTAATACCTTCTTTGTTCACTATGTGACCGAGGAATTGAACTTCTTCCAACCAAAATGCACACTTTGAAAACTTAGCGTACAATTCTTCCTTCCTCAATACTTCTAACACCTTTCTCAAATGTTCACCGTGTTCTTGGTCATTCTTTGAGTAAATAAGTATGTCATCAATGAAAACGATGACAAACTTGTCAAGGTATGGTCCACACACTCGGTTCATAAGGTCCATGAACACAGCTGGTGCATTAGTTAAACCAAACGGCATGACCATAAACTCGTAATGACCGTAACGTGTTCTGAAAGCAGTCTTTGGAATATCATCTTCTTTCACCCGCATTTGATGATACCCGGAACGTAAGTCAATCTTTGAATAAACAGACGAGCCTTGTAGTTGATCAAATAAGTCGTCAATTCTCGGTAGTGGGTAGCGGTTCTTGATGGTAAGTTTGTTCAACTCTCGGTAGTCGATACACAACCTGAATGTACCATCTTTCTTCTTGACAAACAAAACAGGAGCTCCCCACGGTGATGTGCTTGGTCGAATGAAACCACGCTCTAAAAGTTCTTGTAATTGGCTTTACAGTTCTTTCATCTCGCTGGGTGCTAGTCTGTAAGGAGCACGAGCTATTGGTGCATCTCCTGGTACAAGATCTATTTGAAATTCAACGGATCGATGTGGGGGTAATCCCGGTAATTCTTTCGGAAATACATCGGGAAATTCTTTTGCGATGGGAACATCATTGATGCTCTTTTCTTCAGTTTGTACTTTCTCGACGTGTGCTAGAACAGCATAGCAACCTTTTCTTATTAGTTTTTGTGCCTTCAAATTACTAATAAGATGTAGCTTCGTGTTGCCCTTTTCTCCATACACCATTAAGGGTTTTCCTTTTTCTCGTATAATGCGAATTGCATTTTTGTAACAAACGATCTCTGCTTTCACTTCTTTCAACCAGTCCATACCGATTATCACATCAAAACTCCCTAACTCTACTGGTATCAAATCAATCTTAAATGTTTTGCTAACCAGTTTAATTTCTCGATTCCGACATATATTATCTGCTGAAATTAATTTACCATTTGCTAATTTGAGTAAAAATTTACTATCCAAAGGCGTCAATGGACAACTTAATTTAGCACAAAAATCTCTACTCATATAGCTTCTATCCGCACCCGAATCAAATAAAACGTAAGCAGATTTATTGTCAATAAGAAACGTACCCGTAACAAGCTCTGGGTCTTCCTGTGCCTCTGCCACATTAATATTGAAAACTCTTCCGCGGCCTTGTCCATTCGTGTTCTCCTGGTTCGGGCAATTTCTAATAATGTGGCCCGGTTTTCCACATTTATAACAAACTACATTGGCATAACTTGCTCCGACACTACTTGCTCCGCCATTACTCGTTCCGACACCATTTGTTCCTTTCGTTCTGTTAACTCCTGGTCCGTAGACATCACACTTCGCAACGCTATGACCATTTCTTTTACACTTGTTGCAAAATTTGGTGCAGAACCCCGAGTGATACTTTTCACACCTTTGGCATAGCGGTTTCTGATTGTTGTTGTTGTTGCGGTTATTATTGTTGTTAAGATGATTGTTGTGGTTGCTGTTGTTGTTGTTGTTGGGCTGTTTGTTGTAGTTGCGATTGATGTTACGATTGTTAGGATTGTTGTTGCGATTATTGTTATAATTGCTGTTGTTGTTGTATTGGTGATTCTTATCACCGTTTTCCTCCCACTTTCTTTTGACTTGCTTCACATTGGCCTCTTCAGCAGTCTGTTCTTTAATTCTTTCTTCAATCTGGTTCACTAGTTTGTGAGCCATTCTACATGCCTGTTGTATGGAGGCGGGCTCGTGTGAACTTATATCTTCTTGGATTCTTTCCGGTAATCCTTTCACAAACGCGTCGATCTTCTCTTCCTCATCTTCGAATGCTCCCGGACACAATAGGCACAATTCTGTGAATCGTCTTTCGTACGTGGTAATATCAAATCCTTGGGTTCGTAACCCTCTAAGTTCTGTCTTGAGCTTATTGACCTCGGTTCTGGGACGGTACTTCTCGTTCATCAAGTGCTTGAATGCTGACCACGGTAGTGCGTACGCATCGTCTTGTCCCACTTGCTCTAGATAGGTATTCCACCATGTTAACGCAGAACCTGTGAAGGTATGCGTAGCGTACTTCACTTTGTCCTCTTCAGTACACTTACTTATGGCAAACACCGATTCGACCTTCTCGGTCCACCGTTTCAATCCGATCGGTCCTTCGGTTCCATCAAATTCCAAAGGTTTGCAGGCAGTGAATTCTTTGTAGGTGCATCCTACACGATTTCCTGTACTGCCAGATCCAAGGTTATTGTTGGTATGTAGCGCAACCTGTACTGCGGCTATGTTTGAAGCTAGAAAAGTACGGAATTCCTCTTCATTCATATTCACGGTGTGTCGAGTAGTCGGTGCCATTTCCTTCAAAATAGTCAAATGGAACAAGTTAATCATACAGAATATTAAGAGTAGTTAATAGTATTTCGTAGCATAATATGAACTCATTTATAAAAGCTTTTTCTTCATATTAGCGTTTTATAAGTTTAAATTCGGGTACCCGTTAAGTTCATACTTAGTAGCTAATATACAATTCAACTACTACAATTCTATATGAAAAACTGATTATAATAATATTTCGCGTTCAAACTTTTATACAGTATTTTACAAACTTACAATACCGCTTATTTTACATAAAGCATGAAATATAGCACACAATAACTTTGATACAAGATAGTTGTGAAGATAATTCTAGCTAGTACACAAGTCGTTCAGCAAAGGCAATAAAGACACGTAATTCATACGTCCAGAAACAAGTCATGCATTCTGGTTTTACTAGGACGACTTCCCATCCTTGGTCTTGTGCAACATAACCGTTATGGCCGTTGATAAGACAGCGTGTTGTAATGTCGTCAAAGGGACGAGGGTTACGTAATGTCCAACAGTCCCGTAACAATCTAAAAACCTCATTTCTTACCCCAATTACCGACTCCGTCACTTGTGGGAACGTTTTGTTTAATAGCTGTAGCCCGATGTTCTTTTTCTCACTTTGGTGAGAAGCGAACATTACTAACCCATAAGCATAGCATGCTTCTTTATGTTGCATGTTAGCCGCTTTTTCTAAATCATGAAGTCCTATATTCGGATACATTGAGTCAAAATAATTTCTTAACCCGTTGCGTAAAATAGCATTTGGGTTCCCCGCAATATATGCGTCAAAGTAAACACATCGTAACTTATGGGTTTCCCAATGTGATATCCCCCATCTTTCAAACGAAAGTCTCTTATAAACCAAGACATTCTTGGAACGTTCTTCGAATGTCTTACAAACTGATCTCGCCTTAAATAGTTGTGCCGAGGAATTCTGACCGACTCTAGACAAGATTTCATCAATCATGTCTCCGGGTAGGTCTCTTAAAATATTGGGTTGTCTATCCATTTTGCGTTTTTATACTGTAAAATAGACAAGAGTTAGATTCATAAAAAAAAATACTTATTAATACAAGCAATTTTTACATATATCATAAAGCATAAGCACACTATATTACATATATTACACCACATGAATACAACTATCTTATTCCGACTCGCTTGTTTCTTCTTCTTCGGTTTTGGTTCGTTTTGCCAAGTTTCTAGGGATATATGATTTTCCCCTAATACGAGCCGTTGTTATCCACATTGGTTTAGAAAAACCTGGTGGTTTAGAGGTTCCCGGGTCATTGTTACAACTTAAGGACTTCGGGGGTTGACGATACATATAAAGTTCATCGGGGTTGGAATTAGATTTCTCTATTTTTATGCCCTTTCCCTTATTATTTTCTTTTGCCTTTTTAAATTCAGTTGGGGTAATTTCTATAACATCATCGGAATTCTCATCGGAATCCGATTCATCGGAGAATTGGTAATCCTCCCAATATTTTGCTTCCTTGGCGGAAACACCATTGACCATAATTAACCTTGGTCGGTTGGTTGAGGATTTTCTTTTACTTAACCGTTTTATTATTTCCCCCACCGGTTCTATTTCTTCATCCGGTTCCTCCTCTTCCGGTTCTGATTCTTCTTCCGGTTCCGACTCTTCTTCCGGTTCCTCTTCGGGAACTTGTGAATCAGTCCACGAATCATTCCAATTTACATTTGACTCTTCATTATTATTAGGTGAGTCAATGGGACTTGTTCTAGAGGTAGACATCTATCACATAATATCAAACACGTTAAGAGATTAATATATCACATAATATTCACATGTTAAAAATATATAGTTTCCAACAAAATTTGTTAAGCAATCATTTTTCAAGTAAACACGGTCGAAGTCCAGACTCACTAATGCATCCTAAAAAACTCGATAAGACACACTAATGCAAAATTCTGGTTCTCTAAGACAAATAGCTATGATACCAACTGAAATGTCCCGTTCTTATTGATTAAAAACGTTCCATATTAATTGATTTCGTTGCGAGGTTTTGACCTCTATATGAGACGTTTTTCAAAGACTGCATTCATTTTAAAACAAACCATAACCTTTATTTCATCAATAAAGGTTTAAAAAGCTTTACGTAGATTATCAAATAATGATAATCTAAAATATCCTGTTTACACACGACCATTACATAATGGTTTACAATACAAATATGTTACAACAAAATAAGTTTCTTGAATGCAGTTTTTACACAATATCATACAAGCATGGACTCCAAATCTCGTCCTTATTTAAGTATGCGATAGCGGAAGCTCTTAATAATCACCTGAGAATAAACATGCTTAAAACGTCAACAAAAATGTTGGTGAGTTATAGGTTTAACCTATATATATCAAATCATAATAATAGACCACAAGATTTCATATTTCAATATACATCCCATACATAGAGATAAAAATCATTCATATGGTGAACACCTGGTAACCGACATTAACAAGATGCATATATAAGAATATCCCCATCATTCCGGGACACCCTTCGGATATGATATAAATTTCGAAGCACTAAAGCATCCGGTACTTTGGATGGGGTTTGTTAGGCCCAATAGATCTATCTTTAGGATTCGCGTCAATTAGGGTGTCTGTTCCCTAATTCTTAGATTACCAGACTTAATAAAAAGGGGCATATTCGATTTCGATAATTCAACCATAGAATGTAGTTTCACGTACTTGTGTCTATTTTGTAAATCATTTATAAAACCTGCATGTATTCTCATCCCAAAAATATTAGATTTTAAAAGTGGGACTATAACTCACTTTAACAGATTTTTACTTCGTCGGGAAGTAAGACTTGGCCACTGGTTGATTCACGAACCTATAACAATATATACATATATATCAAAGTATGTTCAAAATATATTTACAACACTTTTAATATATTTTGATGTTTTAAGTTTATTAAGTCAGCTGTCCTCGTTAGTAACCTACAACTAGTTGTCCACAGTTAGATGTACAGAAATAAATCGATAAATATTATCTTGAATCAATCCACGACCCAGAGTATACGTATCTCAGTATTGATCACAACTCAAACTATATATATTTTGGAATCAACCTCAACCCTGTATAGCTAACTCCAACATTCACATATAGAGTGTCTATGGTTGTTCCGAAATATATATAGATGTGTCGACATGATAGGTCGAAACATTGTATACGTGTCTATGGTATCTCAAGATTACATAATATATAATACAAGTTGATTAAGTTATGGTTGGAATAGATTTGTTACCAATTTTCACGTAGCTAAAATGAGAAAAATTATCCAATCTTGTTTTACCCATAACTTCTTCATTTTAAATCCGTTTTGAGTGAATCAAATTGCTATGGTTTCATATTGAACTCTATTTTATGAATCTAAACAGAAAAAGTATAGGTTTATAGTCGGAAAAATAAGTTACAAGTCGTTTTTGTAAAGGTAGTCATTTCAGTCGAAAGAACGACGTCTAGATGACCATTTTAGAAAACATACTTCCACTTTGAGTTTAACCATAATTTTTGGATATAGTTTCATGTTCATAATAACAATCATTTTCTCAGAATAACAACTTTTAAATCAAAGTTTATCATAGTTTTTAATTAACTAACCCAAAACAGCCCGCGGTGTTACTACGACGGCGTAAATCCGGCTTTACGGTATTTTTCGTGTTTCCAGGTTTTAAATCATTAAGTTAGCATATCATATAGATATAGAACATGTGTTTAGTTGATTTTAAAAGTCAATTTAGAAGGATTAACTTTTGTTTGCGAACAAGTTTAGAATTAACTAAACTATGTTCTAGTGATTACAAGTTTAAACCTTCGAATAAGATAGCTTTATATGTATGAATCGAATGATGTTATGAACATCATTACTACCTTAAGTTCCATGGATAAACCTACTGGAAAAGAGAAAAATAGATCTAGCTTCAATGGATCTTTGGATGGCTCGAAGTTCTTGAAGCAGAATCATGACACGAAAACAAGTTCAAGTAAGATCATCACTTGAAATAAGATTGTTATAGTTATAGAAATTGAACCAAAGTTTGAATATGATTATTACCTTGTATTAGAATGATAACCTACTGTAAGAAACAAAGATTTCTTGAGGTTGGATGATCACCTTACAAGATTGGAAATGAGCTAGCAAACTTGAAAGTATTCTTGATTTTATGTAACTAGAACTTGTAGAATATATGAAGAACACTTAGAACTTGAAGATAGAACTTGAGAGAGATCAATTAGATGAAGAAAATTGAATAATGAAAGTGTTTGTAGGTGTTTTTGGTCGTTGGTGTATGGATTAGATATAAAGGATATGTAATTTTGTTTTCATGTAAATAAGTCATGAATGATTACTCATATTTTTGTAATTTTATGAGATATTTCTTGCTAGTTGCCAAATGATGGTTCCCACATGTGTTAGGTGACTCACATGGGCTGCTAAGAGCTGATCATTGGAGTGTATATACCAATCGTACATACATCTAAAAGCTGTGTATTGTACGAGTACGAATACGGGTGCATACGAGTAGAATTGTTGATGAAACTGAACGAGGATGTAATTGTAAGCATTTTTGTTAAGTAGAAGTATTTTGATAAGTGTATTGAAGTCTTCCAAAAGTGTATAAATACATATTAAAACACTACATGTATATACATTTTAACTGATTCGTTAAGTCATCGTTAGTCATTACATGTAAGTGTTGTTTTGAAACCTTTAGGTTAACGATCTTGTTAAATGTTGTTAACCCAATGTTTATAATATCAAATGAGATTTTAAATTATTATATTATCATGATATTATCATGTATGAATATCTCTTAATATGATATATATATACATTAAACGTCTTTACAACGATAATCGTTACATATATGTCTCGTTTAAAAATCATTAAGTTAGTAGTCTTGTTTTTACATATGTAGTTCATTGTTAATATACCTAATGATATGTTTACTTATCATAGTATCATGTTAACTATATATATATATCCATATATATGTCATCATATAGTTTTTACAAGTTTTAACGTTCGTGAATCACCGGTCAACTTGGGTGGTCAATTGTCTATATGAAACATATTTCAATTAATCAAGTCTTAACAAGTTTGATTGCTTAACATGTTGGAAACATTTAATCATGTAAATATCAATCTCAATTAATATATATAAACATGGAAAAGTTCGGGTCACTTGTAACGACCCGGAAATTTCCGACCAAATTTAAACTCTAATCTCTATATGGTTCCGACACGATAAGCAAAAACCCTAAAGTTGACCCGCACTTTTTCGATCATACTATACTTATAAGATTAATATTTACATAAATTAAACCTTGCCAATATGATAAGCAATCCAAATTGTCGAGACTTATATTTCCGAAAAGAGTTTTACACAACGTTTGACCGTCTAGTTTGACCGATGATATCACGAACTATACAATATATGATAATTATACGTTTGTGTATATAAATGTATATATACATATTTAACATGATTAATAAATGTTTTAATATCTCATTTTGTATTAATAACAACAAGTTATATGTGTATTTTGAAACTACTAACTTAAGTTTTCAAAACGATAACTATACGTAACGTTATTTGACATAAATACTTAAGACTTATAATGTTATACATATATTGTATAAGTAATGTATTTAATCACTTTTAAAGACTTAAATACATAAAACCATATAAGTGTATTTACAAAAGATAGCTATATTTGAATCCTCATTCCATTTTTCACAAAATTTCTATACGTATATTTAGAGTATTTGTACTCGTATCATACCTAGCTCCTATACGTATTTACTAATAGTAAATACACATCAAAATCACCACCTAACCAGCCATTATTCATGCCCTTAGAGCTAGGTAATTACTTTTGGATGATTACTTGACTAATTAACAAAATTACAAACTAAAAATCTTATCATGTATTACATGATACACATTTTTTTTAGGTTATAAGTATCACCATTTCTAGTTCATTTTCTAACCTCATTTTTAGTTAAACACACACTCTTTCACAACCCTTAAAACCCTTAATCAATTCAGCAAAGTTTCCAAGAAGATCTAGCTCCAAAAACCATACTAAAACACCATAAGAAAACCATACAAAAACACTTCAAGAAAACCCTCCAAGAACACCAACTTACTACCAATCTTTCATCCACTTCTATCACCCTTTTGATTCTAGCTTCTTACTTCTCTTTTACAGCAAACTTATCCAAGGAACTTGAGGTAGAATCTATGTTCATAACCTTATTCGATTCATATATATATAGCTATCTTATTTTGTGGTACAAAAGTTTAACAACAAGAACATAGTTTGAATGTTTTCAAACTTGTTTGCAAACTAAATAGATCCTTCTAACTTAACTTTTAAAATACTTCAAGACCTGTAATATAACTTATGTATATACTAATTTAACAAGGTAAAACTTGGTTTTTCAAAGTATAAGTATTTTTAGAAAAATGGTCATTAAATGATTTTGTTGTAACAAAAATGTTTAACTTCATATGTTTCACTAATGTTTCACTTATGCCGTATGATTTTGAATACAAACCAAGGTATTTACAGTTCATAGTCTTAAAGAAGAACTCGATCCAAGAAGATGGCAATTTGAATCAACGAAAACGGATTTGTAACGAAGAAACTATGACCGAAACAAAATTGGTTATCCTAGATCATTTCAACTACGGGATCAATTGGAAAAAAATGATATAAATCACATATTTCTAAGATAATATGATATTTTATATATATGTACTTATAATTCAATTTTATATGGTTCAGGATCACCCGTAAACAACACGAGAAGATTAATCATAAGATCCCATGATTGTACGCAACACGTCATTTGACAACACCGGTACTTTATGTACGCAACACGTCATTTGACAACACCGGTACCGTGGGTCAAGATTAATCTCGACCAACACATATACGATGGGGTTTTATGGGAGTTTTATTTATTTCGTTGGGGGTTTATTTATTGCGGGTATATTAAACATCTAAAAATGAACCATTAAAATTGAATTACTAACATCGAAACGCTAACTACGGACTAAGGAATTATTCAAAGTATTAAAAGTATTATAAATATATATACGAGATGTTTGTTTAAAATGAAAATATATTGATATATTATATATGGATAGGTTCGTGATATCAACCGGAAGACCAAGTCAAAAATATATATATCTTCGAGACAACAGTGAGTATATAGTCCCTTTTTGAACTTTAAATATTTTTGGGATGAGAATACATGTATTTTATGTTTTACGTTATGGACACAAGTAACTGAAAAATATATTCTACGTTGAGTTGTACCACTGGCATACTTCCCTGTAGCTTGGTAACTGTTATTTACAGCGGTATTGTAAACGCGAATCCTGTTGATAGATCTATCGGGCCTGACAACCCCAACCGGACTGGACGACCAGTATTCAACGGTTGCACAGTACTTCGTTTTGCGACTACACCTTGGTACGGTGTAGTAAGATTTCATATTAAAGGGAATATGCGACGTGATTAAATGTTAAGTATGGTTACCAAGTGCTCAACCACTTAGAATATTTTTATTGAAATGATTATATACGAAATCTTGTGGTCCATTGTTATAACGCTGCTAGCATCAAACCTATATATCTCACCAACTTTATGTTGACGTTTTAAAGCATGTTATTCTCAGGTACGAATTAAGTCTTCCGCTGTGCATTAGCTCATGTTAAGGATACTACTTGGGACCATTTAAGCTATGATACAAGGACGTTGCATTCGAGTCATTGAATTTCATTAAAGACTATTGTTATGAAAATGGCAGATTAGATCATTTGGTTGTTATAAAATGTTAGGCTAATATGTCAACTCTCGATGTAATAATAGATTGCCTTTAAGAAATAAATGCAACGTTTGTAAAATGTATCATATAGAGGTCAAGTACCTCGCGATGTTATCAACTATTGTAATTCGTTTTTAATCTATATGGACGATGTCCGGATGATTAGTTTCGGATCCTTTCATCACTACACTTGGTAACTAACTTAACAAAGAATAATATATCACCCCCTAAAAGTACACTTGGAGAGTGCGTTAAAACAGACGAAGTATTAAACACCTGTTAAATGCTAGCGCGACTAGCCCGAGTGGGGATGTCAAATTCTATGGATCCATATCTAAGATTCGCGTTCACCGGTTCATAAACCAATGACTAAACGTTACCGAGCTAAGGAGAATCTTTGTGCCATTATGTCACCCACACATATATAAAGTTTAAGTATTCGTGTCTAGTATGTAAAACATAAAAAACGCATTTATTCTCAGTCCCAAAAATAGTTCAAGTAAAAAGGGAGCTATAACTCACAGTGAATGTGCGGTAAAATCGATACGAAAGTGTAAGCAAGTAGTAAGTTGGTCCAAAAGGTCCTCAATCTAAGTCAATGGTTACTAAGTCAGTAAAGTGTCCCAAAAAGTTTAAAAGTAAATAAGTTAAGTCTTAAGTATCATCATTATCATCATTCGCAAAAGATAAAGTAAGTTTTCAACAAGAATAGAGGTCGAAACGAAAAGCTGAATTCGAACAGCCGCTACGACCTCTACACAAACTGAAATGATGCGCGGTCAGTGGCCAAGGCTCCGTTTGTGAGTCCTCTTACCGCTATCCAAAGCTCAGATCCTAACTCGATATCGTTTGACCGTGGCGATAGTTCAAGCGTGAGTAGGTCAGAAATTTCAGCACGTCGTTACGAAGGCGTAGTGAACTTCGGAAGACTATAAATCCTAAACCGTATATCGGATTTAGGCGAGTCTTAAACAAAATGTCATCTACACGAACTGAACTATCTAGAAATCAACTTTCCAGAAGCTCCAGGAGTCTGATCAGACCCTGAAAAACAGATTCAAGTGCTCCAGTGGGTTTCTTGGTGTTTGATGCTTATCACGGTTCTCATCATTGATGCGTATAAGCCTCAAGTGTACAACTATTTGATGTTTTAGCATTACTTTGACCAAGTTTTAACCATCAACACACAGTGTCAAGACTAAGAAAGAAGTACAACTCATTTAACAGTTTGAGCAAGATGATGAACCAAAGTTACATCAAGTTCTTAGTTTCGACACAAGTACAAGTTCTATTAAGCTATAAACTTTGATTCAAACTAAACAAGCAAGACCTTAAGTTATAGAACTTAAATCTTAGCTAAATATTGAAGACCTTAGACTAGAAAGTCTAGATCTTGTGTTCTAGGTGAAACCCTAAGTTATAGAACTTAGACTTTCAACTTTTACAAAATCTTAAGTTATAAAACTTAGATTCTTACAACATAGAATGAATATAAGCTTGTGTGCTTTTGTTTTAACAAGTTGGATGACCATAAGTTACATAACTTAGATCAAACAAAATAATAATGAAACCCTAAGCTAGAAAGCTTGGATTCCTTAACAATACTTATGAGACTTCAAGTTAGAAAGCTTGTATCTTTGTTTAACGAAATCACAAGTTACAAAAGTGAAGTAAAACAACATAAAGAAGATCGTAAGTTAATAAACTTGATCTTTTAACAAACGTTTTGTAGAAACCTCAAGCTACAAAGCTTGGATTTCTAATGTTCTTGAAGATCTTTAAAGCAAAAAGTTAGATCTACAAGTTACATGAAGATCATAAACATAGGTTTTGATCTTTTAACAAAAATAAAGAGATCTTAAGCAATGAGCTTAGATCTAACAAAGATAATGAAGATTCAAAGCTAAAAAGCTTGAATCCTTCATGTTCTTGAAGATTTTCAATCAAGGTTTGAATCTTCAAGATATAACAAGATCAAAGCTAAAAAGCTTGATCCCTTGATGATGATGATTTCGTGAATAAGAAAGAAAAAAAGGAAGAAAGATATTCAAGAAACTTACAAGTTCTTAAGCTTTTTAGTGTGAGAAAACTAGAGAGAAAAACTTAAAGAGAAAATGTGTGTGTGTTTTGAGAAAATGAAGTGAAGTTTAAAAAAATGAAGTGGTGGTGGTGGTGTATAAAGCCGATGGTCACCATGGGTGGGGATGGGGGGACCGTTTGGCTTGGCATGGGTGGTGGTACAATGGTGATGCTTGCATGTTGGGAGGCATGGTGTATGGAGTTAAAATGTGTAAGTAATAGTACATAAGCATGCTTATTCTTGTCTTAATTCATAAATGGACTTTGTCTTCTATTAACTGGGCTAACCAATCCATTAACTAGCCCACTAAACTAGTCCATTTACTTGAGTAGCCTAAGTCCATTAAGGTGATAAACCCATTAAGACTAACTAATGTGCATTAGTAAAACACTAAGCGTAATTAAGAAACCGTCAAGCTAAGTAATTGTCATTTAAAAATAACAATTAGGATTAAGTAGGCATAACACTCCAATTATGACAAAAGTTTAATGTGTAATGAGTACGTATCTCGTTCTTAACGACAAGTGACACTAACGGTCATAAAAGCATTCGAGGATCAAGTTGAGTAATTAAACACTTAATAACACATTTTAAGGTATTAACAAAAGTAATTAACATGGATAATGATTCCAGAATGTTATCTAGCTCAGTACGCACATATACGCAGTTTCGTGAAAGTATAAGTATAAATATAAGTCAAAAAAGTTGGGTCATTACAATTTTAGACTTAAGCAAACCTATGTGTGTTAATTATTCATTGTCTTTTAAGATTACTAGATTATGACATTTTAAGCATTATTCAAGTAGCACAAGCATATATTGAAGTAGTACAAATACTAGTTGGTGAAATCCAACTTGTAACACATAGCAAGACATGGTTCATACATACACATATTAAATAACTACTTAGCATTTAGCACTTAGCACATAGTCAAATAATACAAATGTATTAGTAGCAAGTAGTCAAGTAATATTCATGTAATGACTAGCAAGATATCTAGAATTAAACACATAGTGATTACATAGCATTGAATCAAGAAAATGTAAGTTTTACTTGGAAAATGGCATTTGCAAGATTAATGTATAAGTATACATTAATATCCAACACATGTACAAGGAAGGAACAACTCTTAGTTGGGACTTGGTGACCATCTTAAGTATGTCTAGATATATTTTAGATGTACATGTTTTCCTATAACACTTATGTGTTATCCTTAACCAAGGTTTAATCGTCATTAAGATGTCATTAAGCATGATTAACCAAGATTAGTATTCTAGTGATTAAAACTCCTTTGAGTATGAAGGAGGCAACTATTCTAAGCATGTTTGAACATGTTTCATAAATTATAGATGCCCCGAAGTAGTCGAACTAAAATCGATGGAATTTGGGACAGAAGCTTCTACGGTCGATCCACGGTTGACCGTGAGGTTGACCGTGCATCCCTGATTTCATAAATCAGGGTGTAGAACTCCACGGTTTGACCTGCGGTCGATCGTGTACCCAACCGTGCAGTTTACGTTTTTCATTTTAAGCTTTATTTGGTTTTTATTTTTTGCTAGAGTAATGGTGGATTAGTGAACTTGTATATTTATGTTTAGATGTCTACCATTACCTTTAGTTATGTGCATATGTCATTATCAAAACACTTATTGTTATGGGTTAAGATTAGTATAGTTATTAAGCATAATCCCGTGTTAACCCACATTCTCCCCCGACAAATAATAATATAAGTTCAACTCTATAGATTAAGCTAAGAGTATAATTGTGAGTTTATGAGACAAAAGTGTACATAGATCAAAAAGTGATGTGGGAGGATCACATCCCATAATTTTATACTCCGTAATAGATAAAATTGCTGAAATGGTCCCCGTGGTTTGTATCAAAATATTGATTTAGTCCATGTGCTTTTTTTTACTAAGTTCATCCTCATGATATGTCAATGTTGCTGATTTAGTCCCTAATTCTGATGGACGTCTAAATCTGATCATGTGCAATGCATGTAAGGGTAATGTGTCTTTTCATTTAGTTATCTTCTTTGTTTGTTCTTTATCAAATTTTAAATCACCTGTAATCTTTATCCAAAAATCATAATCAGTGTTCTTCTCCAAAATTAAATATGTTCTTTCCCAAATTTAAATTAAAATCAAAATAAAATTAAACTTAAAATGAGCTTTAATACAGAGACTTTTTGTCCAAAATCTTTTGATTACTCAAAACAAATGCTATATGCCTAATCATCATCGACTTCTCGATTACAATATGAACAATATATATGAACAAACGACATAATTCAAACCTTTCATTACATACTTCTCCTTTTTCTTCACACCATCCTTTTCTTCTTATTCTCTTTTTTCTCACACCATCGATGTCAACAACCATTAGTACCGATGTTCAATGACCTAGATCTAATTCTAGTAAATTCGTCTTCACTCTCGTCAGCTGCTGCTGGTTTTAATGTTAACGTCAACGAGATGTCGATTTCACCTATTAATCAACCCAGATCTGCTATTTAACTTAAATCCGTCCATTCAGACACGGCGGCGACGATATGCAGATTTCAGATCTCTAATTTGTAGGTAACAATTTTATGGATCTGATTTTATGGATAAAAACGGCGGTTTTTTGGTCGATTTCGTTTCTTGTTTTTGAATTGAATTTGGATGATAATGAATGTGTCGATTTAACTCATATCTCTTCAAATTTTATAATGTGTGTTTTTTTTTCCTTTTTTTTCTTTTATTTCTTTTAATGTATGAAAATGGAAATGGATTTGTTAATGGATTCGTAATTTGTAATGTGTTTTTCGTAATGAGTTGGTGTTTAATTATGAGTTTAGTTTTGTGATGAATTTGAGTTTAGTTTTGTGATGAATGTGGATGGAGATTTTCATGGTTGATAATGGTAACTGAGGTATAAGTAATACAACATATAGTACAAGTCTTTTTCTATGGAAAAGATAAGGAAAAGTAAAATGACATGTTTACCCTCACATGCATTGCATATGATATGATATTTAACGGTCGTTAAAAATAGGGATTATTTAGCGACATTTACAAACCACAAGGACCAAATCCATAAAAAAAGCACAGGGACTAAATTGACATTTTGATACAAACCACATGGACCATTTCATCAATTTTGTCTTCCATAATAATAAAGTAAATAAAATAATAATTAAAAAGTGTAAGGCATCATTATTAATCAATCATTAATCAACATAGTCAAAAAGGTGGTTTTTTCATCCCTTAGCTTTGATTTATTTATCCATACCCTATTTTTATTTATGTACTCATTTAGTATTTAACGTTTAGTATTTTAGTAGTTTATTTTATTTATGTACTCGTTTTATGTAATCGTATTTTAGAGATGTAATCGTATTTTAGGAATGTAATCAGATTAAATTATATTTCTTAAACGTATTAATTTAAGTTGTTTTACATATATATAATATTTAAAATATTAATATAGTATTGATCAATCCTAGATTAAAGATACTTAATTAAGGATTGAGTGCAATGAGATTAAAGTGGTGGAATGAGATGTTTGATGATTGTTTTGGGCCCTAATGATCGTCTTTCACTTTATCAATCAAGTGATCAACCACCCCGACCCGGTCTTGATTGTTAATTAGCATGATTCACCTTAACACAATGTAAAAGTTCCTTGGGCAAAGTCACAAGTGAACATTACAAAGGTCTGGACAAATGGCAGAGAATCAACAACCTATAAATGAGAGGCCAAGCTCTCTATTTATAGTTTCCAGAAAATTCACGGTATGCGGGTTGTCTAATCATCCGCGTTAACTTAGCGAAAAGAATCCGCAGTCTTTTATTAGTGCGCCATATTATCCGCTATCTTAACTTTCAGCGGATATACTGAGTCCTTTAAATATATACTTCGCATAACTTCTATTTTTAGCCATTAACACTTAAAATATGCATATACAATACTATGTATATGATCAAGTCCCCCAGTTTATTATGGTACATTTTGCATTTAAATGTAGCATGATAAACTCTAAAAATAGAATTCGCAGTTATTCATGACCGCGAACCGCATTGAATCGTTTCGATATGCCTTTGTTATTGTTAGATTAAACAAAGTTATCGTTTCTATCCGTTGGGGTGCATTATTACCGTTAAATCAACATGATTGATACTTAATCATAATCGATTAACATTCTCAACCCTACTATATATATATATATATATATATATATATATATATATATATATATATATATATATATATATATATATATATGTGGGCAAGATCAATGGGGAAGTAACCAATCGGGGAGAAGCGGGGGGAAGCAAAAAAATTTTTTTTTTCTTTTTTTTGGAATTTTTTTTTCCGGCATCAAGATCACACGAAAATATGAACATTTAGAAGAGACACTTCGTGATGAATGTTATTATTTAGACGAGAAAACGATCGACAAAAATAACATTCAAGATAATATTGTTCGTGAAGAATATGAACGTTTTTTTTTCTTCATGTTTTGTGAAGTAAAATTTAGCCCGATTTAGAGTTTAGGATTTAGGGTTTAGGGTTTGGTGTTTTGGGTTTATGCGTTCGTGTTAAAAACTCAATCTAAATCCTAAATCTAAACCCTAAATCTAAACCCTAAACCCTAAATTTCTAAACCCTATAAACCCTAATATCTAAACCCTAATATCTAAACCCCAATAGCTAAAACCTCAATATATGCTCAAAAAACACGATAATTGTTACATATTACTTCTTCGAGCATTTTCCCGCCAGAATAAAAACATTTATCACAAAGTGTCTCTACTAAATGTTCATATTTTCATCTCATCTATAATATTCGTGAACAAAGTTTTTTCAAAAAACAAAAAAAAAAAGTTTTTGCTTCCCCCCGCTTCCCCCAGATTGGTTACTTCCCTCTTGATCCTACCACTATATATATATATATATATATATATATATATATATATATATATATATATATATATATATATATATATATATATATATGTATATATATATATATATATATATATATATATATATATATATATATATATATATATATATATATATATCAGTATCTGTAATCACAAAATCCTTACCCGTAACTCAAAACACTTGCAATTAATCAAATTCTCAACCAATCTTCACAACCCTTACATTACTCACAACTCCTTTATAATCAAAATGAGAATCGACGAAGTTGATAGAAAAGTAAACCCAAAAACCTTAATTACGAAGCTATTAACAAGTCCGGAGTCAAAATCGACATCATCATCTGGGAAGGAGAAGCAGTCGATTTCAGTTGTTGATTTAACAACGAAATCCCCACTCACCAAACCAGGCTCCACCAAGCGACCATATGAGACATCTCCGTCGTCTCAGAGCAAGAAATTAAAGCAACGCAAAACTACTCTTCTTGATAACCCGGTGATATCTGACTATGACTCTGAGCAACTCATGGGTAAGGCAAAAATATTGCCCCCTTATCATAGCGTTTGCACTTATTACTTTTCTTCACTAATTCATAAAATCATTTTTATCATAGGTGAGTCAACCGATGACCCAGTCTTCCCCAGTCCTGGCACCGTCGACCAGATTACTGAGCTATTCTGCACTCCGCCCGACTCCTATGGGGTGAGAGTTGACGGATTGTCAGGGTATACCTGCACTTCCTCTTCTGCGGCGTTAGACCAATGCCATCAAATGAAGTTGGCATGAATTCGCGAAACTTCCTGTACCAGAAGCACACAATTACTTCGTGCAGAACTTCTATATGGCATTTAACTCTGCCTATGACATGATGTGCCGCCAAGAGCAGTTTTTAAACGTTCTTGAAGCTGAGAAGGCCAAGTGCTATACTGAAAAGGTCAAAGTTGCAGATAGCAAAAAGCGCTATTATGATCTTTCTACGGAAGTCACCGCAGCAAAAGCTGCTACTGAAGACTTAAAGCAGTAACTTTCTGCAGCAGCGGTTAAGGAAAACAATTTTCAAGCAACCATTAAAGCTTTAACGGAGGATGTTACGAAGCTGACATCAAAGCGAGATAGCGCTCTAGCCGCTAAATCCTCAGCGGAACTGGAATTTACCAAGCTCCGCCAACATCTGCCCGAGTTGTCAAGAAAAGTGCTCAACTCTCTTCCTGTTTCTAAGAAATTTTCAACATATGCTGCCGCGCTACAATTGCGCGAGAGGGTGGAATTCATGGACCAAATTGCCATCCATTGTCCCTTGCCAGAGCCGCTACCATCTAAAATAGCGAACCGCTTATGTTCTGTGTCAGACGCTCAATCAGTGTTTGCTGCTGCAAAGGAGAACATAGCTGAAATTCCCATCCCTAAAATAACAGCGATAAGCGAGCGAGATGATGCCACTGAAGATAACATCATCAAACTTAACTTATCTACGGAATGAAAATGTATTATGTAATATTAGCGTGCAGCTATCTCTGCATTTTTATTAATAAAACTTTCATTGTTTATACTTTTTGCAAGTACTTATATTTATATAGCGCTTTATCAACAATATCCATAACATAGACTTGCCCTTTGCAATATCCAACTTTTATTATCGTCCACATAATAAGTATGTACTTTGCGAAACAATCTGTATTTGTATATATTTATACGTTATGAATCTTCCAAGTCCGCCAAAACGATCCTTAAGCAATTAATTAGCATCGTGAAGCATCTAAGTATGGCAAAATCAAATACTTAGGAAATTAACATCCTTTCGCGGCATATAATTCTGCATAAGTGGGTAATGTCATCACTTACGTGACTTAGCTTTCGCGAAACATACCAGCATACTGAAACCAAATGTTATAGAAAATTTCATGAACTGAAATATGCCGCAAAGTCTTATTAATTTTATCAATATAAGCAATCTTTTAATTTTATTCAGCATATTCTTACAAGTGTGATCAAAACTTGCAAAAATAAAAAACACATAGAAAAATAGCAAATGCATTCTTTTATTTCATTTGGCATTTTGAATACATATACGCATTGCTTAACACATTATCCTTAAAAATTTATGCATAATATCGCTTCAACAAAGCAGCATCCCACGCATTATTGAGATTTCGCCCTTCTATGTCTGCGAGTTTATATGATCCTGCCACGTTAATAGCAATAACTTGATAAGGACCCTCCCAATTAGGCCCCAGCTTACCAAGTTTTTTTGCTTGACTCGCATCATTGTTCCGCAGTACCCATTCGCCTATATCAAAGGACAATGCACGCACTCTTTTGTTATAATACTTAACAATTTGCTGTTTGTTATTTGCCTCCCTGATAGGAGCCATTAACCTTTGCTCTTCTATTAAATTCAATTTTCACATAGAGCTTCATTATTTGCTTCTTCATCAAAGTTAGCAATTCTATGTGTTGGAACAAGAATTTCAGTGGGTATTACTGCTTCAGAGCCATATACCAAACTAAAAGGTGTTTCACCTGTGCTCTTCTTGAAAGTAGTAAGATGCACCCATAGTACATTGGGTAGCTCGTCCACCCAACCAGTTTGCTTCTCATATAATCGCTTTTTAATACCGCTTACAATGTCGCGATTAGTTACTTCACACAATCCATTAGCCTGCGGATGTGCCACCGACGTAAACTTTTGGACTATATTTAAATCAGTGCACCGTGTTTTGAATGAGTCTTTCGCTGTTTGAGCCCCATTATCGCTAATCAACTCTCGCGGAATGCCAAATATGCACACAATATATTCCCAAACAAAATTACGCACTTGCACTCCAATGATAGTGCGAACTGCTTTCGCCTCAACCCATTTTGTAAAATAGTCAATTGCCACAATTAAAAATTTGGCATTGCCAGGACATGTGGGAAATGGTCCCACAATGTTAATAGCCCATTTGTGAAATGGCCATGGCGAGTTAACAGGGATCATATCGTGCCTTGGCATCCTATTCTGCGGTGCATGCCTTTGGCAACTCTTGCAACGCTTAACAATCTTTGCAACATCGCGATACAAGGACGGCCAAAAGTAACCCATTCGCATAATTTTAGCCGCAATTGTTTTATAGCCTGAATGCAATGCGCAAGAACCATTGTGTACTTCATCCATTTTGAATGATGTACATTGGTGCTCGTTCACGAACTAAATGAGCTTCGGGTTTATCATTCGGCAAGACATTGTTGCGGATATACTGCATAATTAGTTCCATCCAGTTTGGTTGTTCTTCTTCAACAGACGCAACCATTAGATCATTATCTATTGATTTGCTTGGCAACTCCTCAACCCAAACTTGCTTTTGAAAGTGTGAAAATGTTAAAGCAGCCAACTTACTTAACGCATCCACTTTCTTATTTTGACTCCTTGGTACTTGTGCAAGTTCAAAATGCTCAAACTGCATAGCTAATTCTTGCAACAACTTCAAATATTTTTGCATCGAGAGTTCATGTGCGTTAAAAGAGCCACTAAACTGATTTGCCACTACCTGCGAATCTGTAAAAGCGCGCAACTTGGTGACATGCATTTTATGCGTGATATTTAAACCAGCAAGCAACGCTTCATATTCAGCTTCATTATTCGTTACATCAAAATTGAAACGTAACGCGTACGTGTGCTCCTCACCACTTGGGCATGCTAACACTAGACCCGCATCGGCAACTTCTGCGCATTAGGCTCCATCAGTAAATAAATCCCATGTCTCACCCTGCACTGGCTTTAACTATGTTCGCTCATTGATTACTTCCATCTCACCAGACATTTTTGCAAGGTAATCTGCTAAAACTTGCCCCTTTATAGCATTGCGCAAAAAGTAAGAGATTTCAAAAGCACCTAACTCCACTGCCCACAACGCGAGCCTACCAGATATTTCTGGTTTTGTTAAAACTTGCTTGATTGGCATGTTAGTTAACACATGTACTGGGTGCCATTGAAAATATCTCTGCAACCTTCGCGATGTCAATATAAGCGCGTACACAAATTTTTCAATGGGGGCATAGTTTATTTCACTACCCGCAAGAGCTTTGCTGACAAAATACACTGGCTTTTGTATTTTGTCTCTTTCTGCAACTAAAACTGAGCCAAAAGCTTCATTTGCCACGGATATATAGAGGTAAAGATTTTCTCCTTTAATTGGTGCTGTCAACGTAGGTATAGTTTTCAACAACTTCTTCATTTCCTGAAATACGGTTTCTGTGACGACCCGTCAAAATCGTCATTGACGGCGCCGTCAACTTAGGTCCCGTTACGTGGTCATAAGTCTTTAAAATAAAGTTTGACCAAAATATGTCGTATTCATTTCAAATGTAAGGATGTTTCAAGGTTTACAAAAGTAGTTTAACAACATGTTACGTTACAACATTTAAAGTAAAAATGAACTATGCGGCACAATTTAAAGTAAAGTCAAAAGACGCTCCATGTATGTACGTATACTCGACATCCAAGCAAGTATCAAAATAGTGTGCGGAAGCATGTATTGAAATGTCCCGTTCTTATTGATTAAAAACGTTCCATATTAATTGATTTCGTTGCGAGGTTTTGACCTCTATATGAGACGTTTTTCAAAGACTGCATTCATTTTAAAACAAACCATAACCTTTATTTCATCAATAAAGGTTTAAAAAGCTTTACGTAGATTATCAAATAATGATAATCTAAAATATCCTGTTTACATGCGACCATTACATAATGGTTTACAATACAAATATGTTACAATGAAATAAGTTTCTTGAATGCAGTTTTTACACAATATCATACAAGCATGGACTCCAAATCTCGTCCTTATTTAAGTATGCGATAGCGAAAGCTCTTAATAATCACCTGAGAATAAACATGCTTAAAACGTCAACAAAAATGTTGGTGAGTTATAGGTTTAACCTATATATTATCAAATCATAATAATAGACCACAAGATTTCATATTTCAATACACATCCCATACATAGAGATAAAAATCATTCCTATGGTGAACACCTGGTAACCGACATTAACAAGATGCATATATAAGAATATCCCCATCATTCCGGGACACCCTTCGGATATGATATAAATTTCGAAGTACTAAAGCATCCGGTACTTTGGATGGGGTTTGTTAGGCCCAATAGATCTATCTTTAGGATTAACGTCAATTAGGGTGTCTGTTCCCTAATTCTTAGATTACCACACTTAATAAAAAGGGGCATATTCGATTTCGATAATTCAACCATAGAATGTAGTTTCACGTACTTGTGTCTATTTTGTAAATCATTTATAAAACCTGCATGTATTCTCATCCCAAAAATATTTGATTTTAAAAGTGGGACTATAACTCACTTTCACAGATTTTTTACTTCGTCGGGAAGTAAGACTTGGCCACTGGTCGATTCACGAACCTATAACAAATATGTACATATATATCAAAGTATGTTCAAAATATATTTACAACACTTTTAATACATTTTGATGTTTTAAGTTTATTAAGTCAGCTGTCCTCGTTAGTAACCTACAACTAGTTGTCCACAGTTAGATGTACAGAAATAAATCGATATATATTATCTTGAGTCAATCCACGACCCAGTGTATACATATCTCAGTATTGATCACAACTCAAACTATATATATTTTGGAATCAACCTCAACCCTGTATAGCTAACTCCAACATTCACATATAGAGTGTCTATGGTTGTTCCGAAATATATATAGATGTGTCGACATGATAGGTCGAAACATTGTATACGTGTCTATGGTATCTCAAGATTACATAATATACAATACAAGTTGATTAAGTTATGGTTGGAATAGATTTGTTACCAATTTTCACGTAGCTAAAATGAGTAGTTTTTACCAATTTTGTTTTGCTCGCCATTTCTTCGTTTCTAATCCGTTTTGAGTGATTTAAGCGGCCACGGTTTTGTATTGAACTTGACTTTATGAAACTAAACAGAAAAGGTATAGGTTTATAGTCAGAAATACAAGTTACAAGTCGTTTTTGAAAGAGGTAGTCATTTTCGTCGAAAGAACGACATCTTGATGACTGTTTTGAAAAACATACTTTCACTTTGAGTTTAACCATGATTTTTGGATATGGTTTCATGTTCATAAGAAAAATAATTTTCCCAGAAGTATAGCTTTTAAATCAAAGTTTTTCATAGTTTTTAATTATCCAAACCAAAACAGCCCCCGGTTGTAACTACGACGGCGTAAATCCGGTTTTATGGTGTTTATCGTGTTTTCGGGTTTTAAATCATTAAGTGAGCATATCATATAGATATAGATCATGTGTATAGTTGATTTTAAAAGTGTAGTTAGAAGGATTAACTTTATTTGCGAACAAGTTTAGAATTAACTAAACTATGTTCTAGTGATTACTAGTTTACCACTTCGAATATGATAGCTTTTTATGTATGAATCGAATGATGTTATGAACATCATTACTAGCTTAAGTTCCTTGGATAAACCTACTAGAAAAGAGAAAAATGGATCTAGCTTCAACGGATCCTTGGATGGCTCGAAGTTCTTGAAGCAGAATCATGACACGAAAACAAGTTCAAGTAAGATCATCACTTAAAATAAGAATGTTATAATTATAGAAATTGAACCAAAGTTTGAATATGATTATTACCTTGTATTAGAATGATAACCTACTATAAGAAACAAAGATTTCTTGAGGTTGGATGATCACCTTACAAGATTGGAAGTGAGCTAGCAAACTTGAAAGTATTCTTGATTTTATGTAACTAGAACTTGTAGAATTTATTAAGAACACTTAGAACTTGAAGTTAGAACTTGAGAGAGATCAATTAGATGAAGAAAATTGAATAATGAAAGTGTTTGTAGGTGTTTTTGGTCGTTGGTATATGGATTAGATATAAAGTGTATGAATACATATTAAAACACTACATGTATATACATTTTAACTGAGTCGTTAAGTCATCGTTAGTCGTTACATGTAAGTGTTGTTTTGAGACCTTTAGGTTACTGATCTTGTTAAATGTTGTTAACCCAAAGTTTATAATATCAAATGAGATTTTAAATTATTATATTATCATGATATTATGATATATTGATATATATTAATTTGATATATACATTTAAATGTCGTTACAACGATAATCGTTACATATATGTCTCGTTTCGAAAACCTTAAGTTAGTAGTCTTGTTTTTACTTATGTAGTTCATTGTTAATACAATTAATGATATATTTAATTATCATATTATCATGTTATATATAATATAACAATGTATTAATATGCTTCATATATATTTAGTAAGACGTGGTTATAACGATAATCGTTATATGTATCGTTTTGAGTTTCATACGTCAATAGTCTCCTTTTTAAGTATATAACTTATTGTTACTATTTTTAATGAGATACTTAATGATCATTATATCATGTTAAACATATATATTTATTAATTTATGTATCATCATGTCATATACAACTTATAGCGTTCGTGAATCATTGGTCAAACTGGGTAATCAGACGTTTACAAAATTTCCGTTTCAATTAACCAAGTCTTAACAAGTTTGATTGCTTAACATCTTGGAAATATTTAATCATGTAAATATAGTTTTCATTAAACATATAATCATAGAAAGGTTCAGAAAAGTTCGGGTCACTACAGTACCTACCCGTTAAATAAATTTCGTCCCGAAATTTTAAGCGATTGGAGGTGTTGGCTCATCTTCTGGAAATAAGTGCGGGTACTTCTTCTTCATCTGATCTTCTCGTTCCCAGGTGAACTCGGGTCCTCTACGAGCATTTCATCGAACCTTAACAATCGGTATCTTGTTTTGTTTAAGTCTCTTAATCTCATGATCCATTATTTCAACGGGTTCTTCAATGAATTGAAGTTTTTCATTGATTTAGATTTCGTCAAATGGAATAGTGAGATCTTCTTTAGCAAAACATTTCTTCAAATTCGAGACGTGGAAAGTGTTATGTACAGCTGCGAGTTGTTGAGGTAACTCATGTCGGTAAGCTACTGGTCCGACACGATCAATAATCATGAATGGTCCAATATACCTTGGATTTAATTTCCCTCGTTTACCAAATCGAACAACACCTTTCCAAGGTGCAACCTTAAGCATGACCATCTCTCCAATTTCAAATTCTATATCTTTTCTTTTAATGTCGGCGTAGCTCTTTTGTAGACTTTGGGCGGTTTTCAACCGTTGTTGAATTTGGATGATCTTCTCAGTAGTTTCTTGTATTACCTCCGGACCCGTAATCTGTCTATCCCCCACTTCATTCCAACAAATCGGAGACCTGCACTTTCTACCATAAAGTGCCTCAAACGGCGCCATCTCAATACTAGAATGATAACTGTTGTTGTAGTAAAATTCTGCTAACGGTAGGTGTCGATCCCAACTGTTTCCGAAATCAATAACACATGCTCGTAGCATGTCTTCAAGCGTTTGTATCGTCCTTTTGCTCTGCCCATCAGTTTGTGGATGATAGGCAGTACTCATGTCTAGGCGAGTTCCTAATGCTTGCTGTAATGTCTGCCAGAATCTAGAAATAAATCTGCCATCCCTATCAGAGATAATAGAGATTGGTATTCCATGTCTGGAGATGACTTCCTTCAATTACAGTCGTGCTAACTTATCCATCTTGTCATCTTCTTTTATTGGCAGGAAGTGTGCTGATTTGGTGAGACGATCAACTATTACCAAAATAGTATCAAAACCACTTGCAGGCCTTGGCAATTTAGTGATGAAATCCATGGTAATGTTTTCCCATTTCCATTCCGGGATTTCGGGTTGTTGAAGTAGACCTGATGGTTTCTGATGCTCAGCTTTAACCTTAGAACACGTCAAACATTCTCCTACGTATTTAGCAACATCGGCTTTCATACCCGGCCACCAAAAATGTTTCTTGAGATCCTTGTACATCTTCCTCGTTCCAGGATGTATTGAGTATCTGGTTTTATGAGCTTCTCTAAGTACCATTTCTCTCATATCTCCAAATTTTGGTACCCAAATCCTTTAAGCCCTATACCGGGTTCCGTCTTCACGAATATTAAGATGCTTCTCCGATCCTTTGGGTATTTCATCCTTTAAATTTCCCTCTTTTAAAACTCCTTGTTGCGCCTCCTTTATTTGAGTAGTAAGGTTATTGTGAATCATTATATTCATAGATTTTACTCGAATGGGTTCTCTGTCCTTCCTGCTCAAGGCGTCGGCTACCACATTTGCCTTCCTCGGGTGGTAACGAATCTCAAAGTCGTAATCATTCAACAATTCAATCCACCTACGCTGCCTCATATTCAGTTGTTTCTGATTAAATATGTGTTGAAGACTTTTGTGGTCGGTATATATAATACTTTTGACCCCATATAAGTAGTGCCTCCAAGTCTTTAATGCAAAAACAACCGCGCCTAATTCCAAATCATGCGTTGTATAATTTTGTTCGTGAATCTTCAATTATCTAGACGCATAAGCAATCACCTTCGTTCGTTGCATTAATACACAACCGAGACCTTGCTTTGATGCGTCACAATAAATCACAAAATCATCATTCCCTTCAGGCAATGACAATATAGGTGCCGTAGTTAGCTTTTTCTTCAATAACTGAAACGCTTTCTCTTGTTCATCCTTCCATTCAAATTTCTTCCCTTTATGCATTAATGCAGTCAAGGGTTTTGCTATTCTGGAAAAGTCTTGGATGAACCTTCTGTAGTAACCAGCTAGTCCTAAAAACTGGCGTATGTGTTTCGGAGTTTTCGGGGTTTTCCACTTTTCAACAGTTTCTATCTTTGCCAGATCCACCTTAATACCTTCTTTGTTCACTATGTGACCTAGGAATTGAACTTCTTCCAACCAAAATGCACACTTTGAAAATTTAGCGTACAATTCTTCCTTCCTCAATACTTCTAACACCTTTCTCAAATGTTCACCGTGTTCTTGGTCATTCTTTGAGTAAATAAGTATGCCATCAATGAAAACAATGACAAACTTGTCAAGGTATGGTCCACACACTCGGTTCATAAGGTCCATGAACACAGCTGGTGCATTAGTTAAACCAAATGGCATGACCATAAACTCGTAATGACCGTAACGTGTTCTGAAAGCAGTCTTTGGAATATCATCTTCTTTCACCCGCATTTGATGATACCCGGAACGTAAGTCAATCTTTGAATAAACAGACGAGCCTTGTAGTTGATCAAATAAGTCATCGATTCTCGGTAGTGGGTACCGGTTCTTGATGGTAAGTTTGTTCAACTCTCGGTAGTCGATACATAACCTGAATGTACCATCTTTCTTCTTGACAAACAAAACAGGAGCTCCCCACGGTGATGTGCTTGGTCGAATGAAACCACGCTCTAAAAGTTCTTGTAATTGGCTTTGCAGTTCTTTCATCTCGCTGGGTGCGAGTCTGTAAGGAGCACGAGCTATTGGTGCAGCTTCTGGTACAAGATCTATTTGAAATTCAACGGATCGATGTGGAGGTAATCCCGGTAATTCTTTCGGAAATACATCGGGAAATTCTTTTGCGACGGGAACATCATTGATGCTCTTTTCTTCAGTTTGTACTTTCTCGACGTGTGCTAGAACAGCATAGCAACCTTTTCTTATTAGTTTTTGTGCCTTCAAATTACTAATAAGATGTAGCTTCGTGTTGCCCTTTTCTCCGTACACCATTAAGGGTTCTCCTTCTTCTCGTACAATGTGAATTGCATTTTTGTAACATACGATCTCTGCTTTCATCTCCTTCAGCCAGTCCATGCCAACTATTACATCAAAACTCCCTAACTCTACTGGTATCAAATCAATCTTAAATATTTCGCTACCCAGTTTAATTTCTCAATTTCGGCATATATAATCTGCTGAAATTAATTTATCGTTTGCTAATTCGAGTAAAAATTTACTATCCAACGGCGTCAATGGACAACTTAATTTAGCACAAAAATCTCTACTCATATAGCTTCTATCTGCACCCGAATCAAATAAAACGTAAGCAGGTTTATTGTCAATAAGAAACGTACCCGTAACAAGCTCCGGGTCTTCCTGTGCCTCTGCCGCATTAATATTGAAAACTCTTCCGCGGCCTTGTCCATTCGTGTTCTCCTGGTTCGGGCAATTTCTAATAATGTGGCCCGATTTTCCACATTTATAACAAACTACATTGGCATAACTTGCTCCGACACTACTTGCTCCACCATTACTCGTTCCGACACCATTTGTTCCTTTCGTTATGTTAACCCCTGGTCCGTAGACCTCACACTTCGCCGCGCTATGACCATTTATTTTACACTTGTTGAAAAATTTGGTGCAGAACCCCGAGTGATACTTTTCACACCTTTGGCATAGCTGCTTCTGATTATTGTTGTTGTTGCGGTTGTTATTGTTGTTGGGATGATTGTTGTAGTTGTTGTTGTTGTTGTTGTTGTTGTTGTTGTTGTTGTTATTGTTGTTGTTGTTGTTGTTGTTGTTGTTGTTGTTGGGCCGTTTGTTGTAGTTGCGATTGATGTTGCGATTGTTGGGATAGTTGTTGCGATTATTGTTGTAATTGCTGTTGTTGTATTGGTGATTCTTATCACCGTTTTCCTCCCACTTTCTTTTGACTTGCTTCACATTGGCCTCTTCAGCTGCCTGTTCTTTAATTCTTTCCTCAATCTGGTTTACTAGTTTGTGAGCCATTCTACATGCCTGTTGTATGGAGGCGGGCTCGTGTGAACTTATATCTTCTTGGATTCTTTCCGGTAATCCTTTCACAAACGCGTCGATCTTCTCTTCCTCATCTTCGGACGCTCCCGGACACAATAGGCACAATTCTGTGAATCGTCTTTCATACGTGGTAATATCAAATCCTTGGGTTCGTAACCCTCTAAGTTCTGTCTTGAGCTTATTGACCTCGGTTCTAGGGCGTACTTCTCGTTCATCAAGTTCTTGAATGCTGACCACGGTAGTGCGTAAGCATAATCTTGTCCCACTTGCTCTAGATAGGTATTCCATCATGTTAACGCAGAACCTGTGAAGGTATGCGTAGCGTACTTCACTTTGTCCTCTTCAGTACACTTACTTATGGCAAACACCGATTCTACCTTCTCGGTCCACCGTTTCAATCCGATTGGTCCTTCGGTTCCATCAAATTCCAAAGGTTTGCAGGCAGTGAATTCTTTGTAGGTGCATCCTACACGATTTCCTGTACTGCTAGATCCAAGGTTATTGTTGGTATGTAGCGCGACCTGTACTGCGGATATGTTTGAAGCAAGAAAGGCACGAAATTCCTCTTCACTCATATTCAAGGTGTGTCGAGTAGTCGGTGCCATTTCCTTCAAAATAGTCAAATGAAACGAGTTAATCATATAGAATATCAAGAGTAGTCAATAGTATTTCGTAGCGTAATATGAACTTATTTATAAAAGCTCTTTCTTCATATTAGCGTTTTATACTCTTTAATTCGGGTAGTACCTACCCGTTAAGTTCATACTTAGTAGCTAACATACCATTTCAACTACTATAATTCTATATGAAAAACTAATCACAAAAAAAATATATATCATATTCAAACCTTTATACAATAACTTGCAAACTTACAATACCGCTATTTTACATATAGCATGAAATATAGCACATAAAACTTTGATACAAAGTAGTTGCGAAGATAATTCTAGTTAGTACACAAGTCGTTCAGCAAAGGTAATAAAGACACGTAATGCATACGTCCAGAAACAAGTCATGCATTCTGGTTTTACTAGGACTACTTCCCATCCTTGGTCTTGTGGAACATAACCGTTATGGCCGTTGATAAGACAGCGTGTTGTAACGTTGTCAAAGGGACGAGGGTTACGTAATGTCCAACAGTCCTGTAACAATCTAAAAACCTCATTTCTTACCCCAATTACCGAATCCGTCACTTGTGGGAACGTTTTGTTTAATAGTTGTAGCCCGATGTTCTTGTTCTCACTTTGGTGAGAAGCGAACATTACTAACCCGTAAGCATAACATGCTTCTTTATGTTGCATGTTAGCCGCTTTTTCTAAATCACGAAGTCCTATATTCGGATATATTGAGTCAAAATAATTTCTTAACCCGTTGCGTAAAATAGCATTTGGGTTCCCCGCAATATATGCGTCAAAGTAAACACATCGTAACTTATGGGTTTCCCAATGTGATATCTCCCATCTTTCAAACGAAAGCCTTTTATAAACCAAGGCATTCTTGGAACGTTCTTCGAATGTCTTACAAACTGATTTTGCCATAAATAGTTGTGCCGAGGAATTCTGACCGACTCTAGACAAGATTTCATCAATCATGTCTCCGGGTAAGTCTTCTAAAATATTGGGTTGTCTATCCATTTTGTGTTTTTATACTGTAAAATAGACAAGAGTTAGATTCATAAAAGATACTTATTAATACAAGCAATTTTTATATATATCGTAAAGCATAAGCACACTATATTACATATATTACACCGCACAAATACAACTATCTTATTCCGACTCACTCGTTTCTTCTTTTTCGAACTTGGTTCTTTTTGCTAAGTTTTTAGGGATATATGATGTTCCCCTAATACGAGCCGTCGTTTTCCACATTGGTCTCGAAAAACCTTGTGATTTAGAGGTTCCCGGGTTATTGTTACAACTTAAGAAATACGGGTATTGACGATACATATAAAGTTCATCGGGGTTGGAATCAGATTTCTCTATTTTTATGCCCTTTCCCTTATTGTTCTCTTTTGCCTTTTTAAATTCAGTTGGGGTAATTTCTATAACATCATCGGAATCCTCGTCGGGATCCGATTCATCGGAGAATTGGTAATCCTCCCAATATTTTGCTTCCTTGGCGGAAACACCGTTGACCATAATTAACCTTGGTCGGTTGGTTGAGGATTTTCTTTTACTTAACCGTTTTATTATTTCCCCCACCGGTTCTATTTCTTCTTCCGGTTCCTCCTCCTCCGGTTCCGATTCTTCTTCCGGTTCCGATTCTTCTTCCGGTTCCTCTTCGGGAACTTGTGAATCAGTCAACGAATCATTTCAAATTACATTTGACTCTTCATTATTATTAGGTGAGTCAATGGGACTTGTATTAGAGGTAGACATCAATCACATAATATCAAACACGTTAAGAGATTAATATATCACATAATATTCACATGTTAAAAATATATAGTTTCCAACAAAATTTGTTAAGCAATCATTTTTCAAGTAAACACGGTCGAAGTCCAGACTCACTAATGCATCCTAACAACTCGATAAGACACACTAATGCAAAATTCTGGTTCTCTAAGACCAACGCTCGGATACCAACTGAAATGTCCCGTTCTTATTGATTAAAAACGTTCCATATTAATTGATTTCGTTGCGAGGTTTTGACCTCTATATGAGACGTTTTTCAAAGACTGCATTCATTTTAAAACAAACCATAACCTTTATTTCATCAATAAAGGTTTAAAAAGCTTTACGTAGATTATCAAATAATGATAATCTAAAATATCCTGTTTACACGCGACCATTACATAATGGTTTACAATACAAATATGTTACAATGAAATAAGTTTCTTGAATACAGTTTTTACACAATATCATACAAGCATGGACTCCAAATCTCGTCCTTATTTAGGTATGCGATAGCGGAAGCTCTTAATAATCACCTGAGAATAAACATGCTTAAAACGTCAACAAAAATGTTGGTGAGTTATAGGTTGAACCTATATATTATCAAATCATAATAATAGACCACAAGATTTCATATTTCAATACACATCCCATACATAGAGATAAAAATCATTCCTATGGTGAACACCTGGTAACCGACATTAACAAGATGCATATATAAGAATATCCCCATCATTCCGGGACACCCTTCGGATATGATATAAATTTCGAAGTACTAAAGCATCCGGTACTTTGGATGGGGTTTGTTAGGCCCAATAGATCTATCTTTAGGATTCGCGTCAATTAGGGTGTCTGTTCCCTAATTCTTAGATTACCAGAATTAATAAAAGGGGCATATTCGATTTCGATAATTCAACCATAGAATGTAGTTTCACGTACTTGTGTCTATTTTGTAAATCATTTATAAAACCTGCATGTATTCTCATCCCAAAAATATTAGATTTTAAAAGTGGGACTATAACTCACTTTCAAAGATTTTTTACTTCGTCGGGAAGTAAGACTTGGCCACTGGTCGATTCACGAACCTATAACAAATATGTACATATATATATCAAAGTATGTTCAAAATATATTTACAACACTTTTAATACATTTTGATGTTTTAAGTTTATTAAGTCAGCTGTCCTCGTTAGTAACCTACAACTAGTTGTCCACAGTTAGATGTACAGAAATAAATCGATATATATATTATCTTGAATCAATCCACGACCCAGTGTATACATATCTCAGTATTGATCATAACTCAAACTATATATATTTTGGAATCAACCTCAACTCTGTATAGCTAACTCCAACATTCACATATAGAGTGTCTATGGTTGTTCCGAAATATATATAGATGTGTCGACATGATAGGTCGAAATATTGTATACGTGTCTATGGTATCTCAAGATTATATAATATACAATACAAGTTGATTAAGTTATGGTTGGAATAGATTTGTTACCAATTTTCACGTAGCTAAAATGAGTAGTTTTTACCAATTTTGTTTTGCTCGCCATTTCTTCGTTTCTAATCCGTTTTGAGTGATTTAAGCGGCCACGGTTTCGTATTGAACTTGACTTTATGAAATTAAACAGAAAAGGTATAGGTTTATAGTCGGAAATACAAGTTACAAGTCATTTTTGAAAGAGGTAGTCATTTCTGTCGAAAGAACGACATCTTGATGACTGTTTTGAAAAACATACTTTCACTTTGAGTTTAACCATGATTTTTGGATATGGTTTCATGTTCATAAGAAAAATCATTTTCCCAGAATTATATCTTTTAAATCAAAGTTTTTCATAGTTTTTAATTATCCAAACCAAAACAGCCCCCGGTTGTAACTACGACGGCGTAAATCCGGTTTTATGGTGTTTATCGTGTTTCCGGGTTTTAAATCATTAAGTTAGCATATCATATAGATATAGATCATGTGTATAGTTGATTTTAAATGTGTAGTTAGAAGTATTAACTTTATTTGCGAACAAGTTTAGAATTAACTAAACTATGTTCTAGTGATTACTAGTTTACCACTTCGAATATGATAGCTTTTTATGTATGAATCGAATGATGTTATGAACATCATTACTACCTTAAGTTCCTTGGATAAACCTACTGGAAAAGAAAAAAATGGATCTAGCTTCAACGGATCCTTGGATGGCTCGAAGTTCTTGAAGCAGAATCATGACACGAAAACAAGTTCAAGTAAGATCATCACTTGAAAAAAGATTGTTATAGTTATAGAAATTGAACCAAAGTTTGAATATGATTATTACCTTGTATTAGAATGATAACCTACTGTAAGAAACAAAGATTTCTTGAGGTTGGATGATGATAATGCTAAAAACGAACATATATTTCATAGCATTATTCCTCAAGAAAGACAAGCTTTTAGTTGCAATTGTTCTATTTAAAAGTGATATTCGTTTAAATAATAAAAGGTGAAGACAAAAGACAGATTCGACGAATTGAAGACGCAAACGACCAAAAAGCTCAAAAGTACAAAAGACAATCAAAGAGGTTCCAATTATTGATAAGAAACGTCTCGAAATTACAAGAGTACAAGATTCAAAACGCAAAGTACAAAATATAAAATTGTACGCAAGGACGTTCGAAAATCCGGAACCGGGACCAGAGTCAACTCTCAACGCTCGACGCAACAGACTAAAAATTACAAGTCAACTATGCACATAAATATAATATAATATTTAAATAATTCTTATAATAATTATTTAATATATTATATTTATTTAAAACCGTCGGTAAACAAAGAGCCAAACTCCTCTGAGCTGTAAAAGCAAACTCCGCGACTCGCGAAGTTTGAAGGCAAAATTGGCCGCGAGTCGCGGAGCCCCAATTTCTGAAACTCCCTATAAAGCTCGCGCATTCTGATCGTAAAAAAACCAAAAAAAATATATCCATCTCTCTATCTATATCGTATATATTTATATTTATATTTTAATTTTAATTTTAATTTTAATTTTAATCCTAATAATAAGGGTATGTTAGCGAATGTTGTAAGGGTGTAAGTCGAAATTCTGTCCGTATAACGCTACGCTATTTTTAATCATTGTAAGTTATGTTCAACCTTTTTATATTAATGTCTCGTAGCTAAGTTATTATTATGCTTATTTAATCCGAAGTAATCATGATGTTGGGCTAATTACTAAAATTGGGTAATTGGGCTTTGTACCATAATTGGGGTTTGGACAAAAGAACGACACTTGTGGAAATTAGACTATGGGCTATTAATGGGTTTTATATTAACTAAACAATACTTTGTTAATTTAATATACAAACTTATAATTTGACGTATTTATATATAACCACATACGCTTGACTGGGTACGGTGGGCGGGATATCTATAAATACCAATAATTATTCATTTTACCGGATACGGAACTGGATTAATAGTTAATAAACTTGTTGAAACAGGGGTGAATTACATTCAAGGGTAATTGGTGTAATTGTTAACAAAGTAGTAAAACCTTGGTTTACACGCAGTCGATAACCTGGTGTATTCATTAAACAAAGTATTAAAACCTTGTTACAATTCGAATCCCCAATTAGTTGAAATATTTGACTTCGGGAATAAGAATAATTTGACGAAGGCTTTCGCTCTTTATATTTATGACTGATGGACTATTATGGACAAATCCGTATGGACATATTAAATAATCCAGGACAAAGGACAATTAACCCATGAGCATAAAACTAAAATCAACACGTCAAACATCATGATTACGGAAGTTTAAATAAGCATAATTCTTTTATTTCATATTTAATTTCCTTTATTTTATATTTAATTGCACTTCTAATTATCGCATTTTTTTTGTTATTGTATTTAATTGCACTTTTAATTATCGTACTTTTTAATTATCGCAAGTTTATTTTATCGCACTTTTATTATTCGCAATTTCATTATCGTTATTTACTTTATGCTTTAATTTAAGTCTTGTATTTATTTTTAATATTTTATATTTGGTTTTAACTGCGACTAAAGTTTTAAAATCGATAAACCGGTCATTAAACGGTAAAAACCCCCCATTTATAATAATAATATTACTTATATATATATATTTGTATTTTTATAAAAGTAAACTAATATAGCGTTAAGCTTTGTTTAAAAAGATTCCCTGTGGAACGAACCGGACTTACTAAAAACTACACTACTGTACGATTAGGTACACTGCCTATAAGTGTTGTAGCAAGGTTTAAGTATATCCATTCTATAATTAAATAAATATCTTGTGTAAAATTGTATCGTATTTAATAATATTTTCTGCAAAAATTTAATAGTATTTTATACCACTCTGCTAAAACATCAAATATTTTTGGCGCCGCTGCCGGGGATTCTCTTAAAAGCCGGAAGCGCAACGCTAAAAAAAAAAAAAAATTAAATAAAGAAAAACGCGTCGAATTTAAATAAGCTGTCATCTGAATTTCTGAACCCCGCGACTCGCGGGGTTTTCTGCATTGATTACCGTGACTCGCGGAGGTACTCTGACACGCGACAGAAGCCCTAATCAGGCATTAATTACGGTGTAATAATAATAATTATTATTATTATTTAATTAGAAACCCTAAAATAGGTTTTATTTATTTATTAATTAGTTTAGTTTCTTTTTATTTAATTTGTATTATTTAGTAGTTTAATTAATTTGTAAAATTAGTAGTTTTAATAAATAAATAATATAAAAATAATATTTTTATAAAAATTGTACTTTTTACAACTTTTTGTATATTTTTATATTTTGTCCCTTTTTAATCGTTTTAGCGTAATATTTGTATTTTTAGCTCATATTTAGTTTTAAACTTAGTTTTTGCCATAGTTATTTTTACTTCTAGATTTTTAGGCTTTGCCGTAAAATCCCTTAAGTGCTTTTTCTTTAGACTAAGATTTAGGTGCTTTAGAATTTTGCGACGCCTTTTTAAGTTTTAGTTTCTTTTTAAGTTATTTCCATTTGGGATATAGTTTTACTTGTAAGCTTTAATATTTTTAGACGACTTTTACCTATGTATCAATTATCATTCCAATTAGTAATCTCAATTTGCGATTATAATTTTAAGTTAGCTGTAGTAATAAGGTTAGGTTAGTCAAGTATTTTTAAGTTTTATAAGTTTCTTTTATTTTTCCGTCACCTTTTATTTTTCAACCATTTTTCTTTTTCAATCTTTTTCCGACGAACTCTTTTTCTTTCTTATTTCTCGCTATTCTAGTTTTTAGGACATAAATTTTTATTCTACTTCTTATCTAAATTTCTTAAAATTACGAAAATTTATTTTAAGTGGTTAAATTGATAGACATAAAAATTTTCTGGTTCGTAGTAATAGTTGGATTTGTACGTGGACCGGGTTATTGGAGCCAAACAGTCCTCAATTATATTGAGACCAAACGAATCCTGCCCCTCTGCTGCATCTTTTGGCTATTCAAAACGTGGGCAAAATCAGAAAAGTCTATTGATTGGATAACTTATTATAATTTTTCTTTCCTTTTAAAAACTAAGAGGATATTCAGTGAATGCACCGAGCAAGACGTTCACTACCTTTTGTACGTTCACCACCTTTTGTACGTTCACCACCTGTAACTAGATCAAGACATTTAGCAAATATTACTGCCGTTGATTTTTCTTTAGAATCATCATCCAGTCGACCAAGTACTTCAGTTCAAATTTCCGATAATCCATTTTTTGAACCCGACCTCACAATTGAGAATCCGGAGAATATTCAGGAACGGTTCGTAGATCCTGAACCACTAAACTTTTCTCCGGAACCACCAATCATTCAAACAGAGATTGTTGAGGAACGAACCATTAAATCAGAATCCTCTAGTGATTCCGATTCAACAAATTCAATTATGGAAAATCTGGAACCTTTAAGTATGGAAGACCGAATGAGAGCTAAACGCACTGGCCAAGGACACGCAATTACTCATCCAGACATTAATGCGCCAGATTATGAAATCAAAGGACAAATTCTACACATGGTGACAAATCAATGCCAATTTAGTGGTGCGCCGAAGGAAGATCCAAATGAACATTTACGTACCTTTAATAGGATCTGCACACTATTTAAAATAAGAGAAGTGGAGGATGAACAGATATATCTCATGTTATTTCCCTGGACTTTAAAGGGAGAAGCCAAAGATTGGTTGGAATCGTTACCTGAAGGGACGATCGATACATGGGACGTTTTAGTTGAAAAATTTCTTAAACAATTCTTTCCTGCATCTAAAGCCGTAAGACTTCAAGCAGAAATTGTTACGTTTACACAGAAACCGAATGAAACTCTATATGAGGCATGGACTAGATATGGAAAGTTGTTAAGAGGATGTCCGCAACATGGTTTAGACACCTGTCAAATAGTATAAATATTCTACCAAGGATGCGACATCACTACGAGAAAAGACATAGATATAGCAGCTGGTGGTTCTATTATGAAGAAAACCGAAACTGATGCTTACAAAATTATTGATAACACTGCTTCCCACTCACATGAGTGGCACCAAGAAAAAGATATCGTTAGATCATCTAAAGCAGCTAGAGCCGATTCTAGCCATGACTTAGATTCCATTTCCGCAAAGATAGATGCTGTGGAAAGACGAATGGAAAAGATGACTAAAGATATTCACTCAATACGAATTAGTTGTGAGCAGTGTGGAGGACCACATTTGACAAAAGATTGTCTCAGTATTGAATTAACAATGGAACAAAGAGAGAATATTTCATACATAAACCAAAGGCCTGGAAATAATTATCAGAATAGTTATCAACCGCCAAGACCAATTTACAATCAAAACCAGAATTATAACCGAAATATTCCATACAACAACCAACAAGGTCCTAGCAATCAACAAGTATCCAATAATACTTACAATCAGCAAAGACCTAATTTTCAAAACAAACCACCACAACAAACCGATGATAAAAAGCCGAATTTAGAAGATATGATGACGAAGCTAGTTGAAACTCAAACGCAGTTTTTCACATCTCAAAAACAAACTAATGAACAAAATGCTCAAGCATTTAGAAATCAACAAGCTTCTATTCAAAATCTGGAACAAGAAGTAAGTAACCTAGCAAGGTTAATAGGTGAAAGAAAACCGGGAAGTCTACCTAGTGATACAAATGCTAACCCCCAGAATGAAACAGCTAAAGCTATTACCACAAGAAGTGGTACAACACTTAAACCACCGGAAATACCTGTAACTTCTGATGAAGCTATTCCTACTCCACAAGAACCACAACCTGATCAAGATAAGGAAAAAGAACCGGTAGTTGAAAAGGTTAATGAAGATAACACAGTTAAGGATAAACCTTATGTTAAACCATACCAACCACCACTTCCTTACCCGAGTAAAATGAAGAAAGAGAAACTTGAAGCCGAGCAATCCAAATTCTTGGATATGTTTAAACAGATAAATGTAAATCTTCCTTTCATTGATGTGATTTCAGGAATGCCTAGATATGCTAAATTCTTAAAAGATCTAATCTCAAATAGAAAGAAAATGGAAGAACTCTCGGCTGTTACTATGAATGCTAATTGTTCAGCAGTGCTGTTGAATAAGATACCAGAAAAATTATCTGATCCAGGAAGTTTCACAATTCCATGTTTTCTAGGTAGTCTTAGTTCAATAGAAGCATTGGCATACTTAGGTGCTAGTATAAATCTAATGCCGTATTCACTATACGCTAAACTAGACCTTGGAGAATTAAAACCAACCAGAATAAGCATACAACTAGCCGATAGATCAATAAAATATCCTAGAGGGATAATGGAGAACATGCTAGTTAAAGTTGGTACTTTAGTATTTCCAGTAGATTTTGTTGTTTTGGACGTGGAAGAAGATTCTCAAGTTCCTCTCATATTAGGAAGACCATTCTTAAACACGGCTAAAGCAATGATAGACGTGTTCGGTAAGAAATTGACCCTAAGTATAGAGGATGAGAGTGTTACCTTTTCAGTTGATAGAGCAATGCAACAACCACAATCTGCAGATGATACATGTTATTATATTCAAACTATAGATGCACATGCAGAATTATTAGAAGAATTTCCAGAATTACAAGGAACAGGAGAATGTTCTTTAGGAGAAGGTAATGAACCAATTGATGAAGCTGAAATGTTAGCTACACTTATAGCTAATGGATATGAACCAACAACAGAAGAAATTCAAATGCTAAAAGAAGAAGACAGATATCGATACAAATCATCGATAGAAGAACCTCCGAAATTAGAGTTAAAGCCACTTCCAAACCATTTGGAATACGCTTATTTACATGGTGAATCTGAATTACCTGTAATAATATCGTCTTCTCTTACTGAAAATGAGAAATCACAACTCATTTCTGTGTTGAAAGCTCATAAACCAGCCATTGCATGGAAGATTCATGATATTAAAGGAATAAGTCCTTCGTATTGCACACATAAAATCCTTATGGAAGAAGGTCATAAAACGTATGTGCAACGCCAACGAAGACTAAATCCTAATATGCAAGATGTAATTAAGAAAGAGATTATTAAACTGCTAGATGCAGGTTTGATATATCCAATTTCTGATAGTCCATGGGTAAGCCCAGTTCAATGCGTACCTAAGAAGGGTGGCATGACTGTCATTACAAATGAGAAAAATGAGCTTATTCCTACTAGGACTGTAACAGGATGGCGTGTGTGTATTGATTATAGAAAATTAAATGACGCCACCAGAAAAGATCACTTTCCCTTACCTTTCATTGATCAAATGTTGGAAAGATTAGCCGGAAATAGTTACTATTGTTTTCTAGATGGATTTTCCGGATATTTTCAAATTCCAATAGCACCCGAAGATCAAGAGAAAACCACATTCACGTGCCCTTATGGTACTTTTGCTTACAAACGCATGCCATTTGGACTTTGCAACGCCCCTGCAACCTTTTAAAGGTGTATGATGGCGATTTTTCACGACATGATAGAAGAATGCATGGAAGTTTTCATGGATGACTTTTCAGTCTTCGGTGATACATTTGAATCATGTCTAGTTAATCTTGAACGAATGCTTATTAGATGCGAACAATCAAATCTAGTTCTTAATTGGGAGAAATGCCATTTCATGGTTAAAGAAGGCATCGTTCTTGGACATAAAATTTCAAAAGACGGAATTGAAGTGGATAGAGCTAAAGTAGATGTAATTGCTAAACTTCCACATCCCACCAATGTTAGAGGAGTTAGGAGTTTTCTAGGGCATGCCGGTTTTTACCGACGTTTCATAAAAGATTTTTCTAAAATTGCCACTCCTATGAATAAACTCCTAGAAAAGGATGCTCCATTCATCTTTTCAGATGAGTGTATCAAATCTTTTAATATTCTTAAAGAAAAACTAACTAATGCGCCGATCATGATAACACCAAATTGGAATCTACCATTTGAACTAATGTGCGATGCAAGTGATTTTGCAATGGGAGCCATTTAAGGACAAAGGATTGAAAAACGATTTCAACCTATATATTATGCTAGTAAGACGTTACAAGGAGCACAAACGAACTATACAACTACTGAGAAAGAACTCCTTGCTATTGTCTTTGCTTTTGACAAATTTCGATCATATCTCGTTCTAGCAAAAACGGTGGTCTATACCGACCATTCTGCTCTTAGATACTTATTTTCAAAACAAGATGCTAAACCAAGATTAATCCGTTGGATCTTACTCTTACAGGAGTTTGATATTGAAATCCGAGATAAAAGAGGAGCAGAAAATCTCGCCGCTGATCATCTTTCTCGTCTTGAAAATCCTGAGTTAGAAGTTCTAAATGAATCGGCCATACAAGACAACTTTCCTGATGAATATCTATTGAAGATAGATTATAAAGAAATCCCATGGTTTGCAGACTATGCAAACTACTTAGTTTGTGGATTCCTTGAAAAAGGATTATCGTACCAAAAACGAAAGAAATTCTTCAGTGATATAAAACACTATTTTTGGGAAGATCCACATCTGTTTAAAAGTTGTCCCGATGGAATAATACGCCGATGTGTATTTGGAGATGAAGCTAGTAAAATATTAAACCATTGTCACACAGGACCAACAGGAGGGTATTATGGGCCTCAACTAACAGCAAGAAAAGTTTATGATGCTGGATTCTATTGGCCTACAATTTACAAAGACGCACACCTTCTTTGCAAATCCTGTGATGCTTGTCAAAGGGCCGGAAAAATAAGTCAACGTGATGAAATGCCACAAAATGTCATCCAAGTATGTGAAGTATTTGACATTTGGGGTATTGACTTTATGGGTCCATTTCCAAAATCTCATAATAATCTATATATACTCGTAGCCATTGATTATGTATCTAAATGGGCGGAAGCACAAGCTCTCCCAACTAACGATGCACGAGTTGTAGTCAACTTTTTAAAACGTCTTTTTGCAAGGTTTGGAACACCGAAAGCTTTGATAAGTGATCGGGGTACTCATTTCTGTAATAATCAACTTGAGAAAGTTCTTAAAAGATATGGAGTAACTCATAAAATCTCCACCGCATATCATCCACAAACAAGTGGACAAGTTGAAAATACCAACCGAGCTTTAAAACGTATTCTAGAGAAAACCGTAGGATCAAATCCAAAGGAATGGTCCATTAAATTGGAGGATGCACTCTGGGCTTTTAGAACAGCCTACAAAACTCCAATTGGAACCACACCTTTTAGACTTGTTTATGGAAAAGCATGTCATCTTCCAGTAGAAATTGAACACAAAGCATTTTGGGCTTTGAAGACATGTAATCTTGATTTACATGAAGCTGGACGTTTACGATTAAGTCAACTAAACGAATTAGAAGAATTGAGACATGAAGCATACGATAATTCGTTAATCTATAAAGAAAGAACGAAGAAATGGCATGATAAAAGAATCAGAAGTTTAAAAGAATTTAAAGAAGGAGACAGAGTTCTTCTTTTCAATTCACGATTCAAGCTATTTCCTGGAAAATTGAAATCAAGATGGTCTGGACCATTCATAGTCAAAAGAGTTTTCCCATACGGAACGATAGAATTAATAAATTCAAATGGGATTGAATTTAAAGTTAATGGTCACAGAGTTAAACATTACATACATGGTCCGATGGAAGTTGACAATGAAGTTAATCATAATTTCACCACCCAAGAAAACCTTCAAAATGAAAACATAAATATGTTATCAACAACAAATGAAAAATCAAAACTGGAATATAGGGAGGATTCAAATTTGAGTGATGAAGAAGAATTCCTATACAAACCTCCCATTCCAAGAAACGAAGAAAAATGTGAACAAGAAATTCAAATAGAAATGAAAGAACCAAGGAAAGAACACCCGAAAAAGGTTTACAAACCAACTCGACTTACTAAAGCAGGAGACCCGGGTGAATTTATCATTTCTTGCTTACTTAATGATGGTGCTGTATATAATGGACTCGCAGATTTAGGAGCAAGTGCAAATATTATGCCTCTTTCCTTATACAAAAGATTAGGCATGGGTAAATTAAAACCAACCAAAATAGGTGTTCAATCATTTGACCAAACCATTAAACACCCGGTTGGAATAGCAAATAATTTACTTGTTAACGTGAGAAGTTTGACCTTTGTTACAAACTTCATAGTGATTAATATGGAGGAAAACCTTGATATTCCTCTAATTCTAGGTCGCCCATTTTTAGCAACCACCGAGGCATTCATTGATGTAAGAGAAGGTAGAATAACACTTAGGAATGGTGATACATCGATCACCTTTGTGAACCGAAAGTTTAGATCTCCACAAACCAAAACTGTTAGACCAATAAAAATGCATAAGTGTGGGGAAGATGAAGAAACACTTAATGATGATCCAATCACAAAGAATGCCGTTGATGATACGAAATTAGATGAATCCATTTTTAACAGTTCAACGAAGAAACTTTATAAACGGATTCACGATGCTAAGATTAAAGGAAACTTTAAGTTATATAACCGATTAATATCCAATTTATCGTCAAAAGAAAAGGCAATGTTAGTTGAATTTGTGAAAGTTACGGAGGAAATCAACAAATGGATTGAAGTAAAAGTCAAAGATATACAAGTTGTTAATGATTCAATTGAAAATAATGTTAATCACAATTTCGATACCACAGCCAACTAAGTGTGGGGAGAATCAAAGGGGTTTATATATTTCTGTTAGAGTTAGATTGTCTGTTTTCGTGTAGTTCTCGAAAATGGAACCCGAATGGTCTTTCCCTATCAGACCCTAAAGAACTAGTCTTCTCCCCCCATTCTGAATTTTTATTTTTTTAGGTTTTTACGAAATGAAGACTGCCTGTGAACTAAACCATGGTCTAATGCTACACGCTTTGATCACTAAACGTAATAATGACATACTACCGAGTGAATTAGTATCAGTAATCAGAAAAAGAATGGACGGAGTTAGAAAAGAATCCAGATGCGAAGATAATAAGTTACAATTTGGTAAAGGAAAATCAAAATCCGCAGCGAAAAGAAGAGCACGACACCTGGAAAGATGTCACAAATGCGGAAAATGGTCACATGGAGGTAAATATTCAAATAAGCAAACCTATTCAAATACCAAATTTGTTACTTTATGCAGAGACGGACCGTTCATATGTTTAGAAGAAAAGACACTGAATGCTCGAGGTTACGCCTATGTAGCTATGGAAAACCAATTAAACCGACTATCTTATGAATGGGATAGATCATATAACTAAGAAATCTATTTCACAGGTATGTCTGTACAGTTTTTATTTTTATTTTTATTTTTAACCTTTTGATAATAAACGCTAATTTGTTCGCTAAAAAGTATTAAATTGGTATTGAATAAAATTAGGTTTGGCGACCGAAATTATTGATATCATTCAAAAATTTATTACATCACTGCGAAATTTAACGTTTATTCTTAAGGTATAAATATCTTTAATCAATCAACCCAAAATATTTCAAAAATTCGTCATGAGTTAAATTAGGTCTTGGAACCGAAATTACTTTACCGAAAAGAGGGGCGCATATTTTTGATAATATTTGATTGATTAAAGTGGGATAAAAAGCCAAAAAGATTTTTAATTTTATTTTTACCATGTTTTTAAAATTAATATTTAAATCTTAAATTAATATTGTAAACTTTATAAAAACAATATATTTAAAATTGTAAATATTTGAACTATAATATAAGTTTGGTGTGAATTTTTAAAATATGAATTTTTAATTTTATGCATTTTAAATTTTAAGTTTGGTGTGAATTTTTAATATTAATTTTGAATTTCATATTTAAGTTGTGTGAATTTAAAAACAAAAATTTACTTTATCTCATTAAGTTAAAAATATGATTTTTAAAATTCGTCGTAAGTTGAAGACTAGGTCTTTGAACCGAAATTACTTTACCCGAGGGAGGGACGAGAACTTTTATTATCATTATTTTTAATCTTATTGAATTAAAGTATGCCAAAAACATTAAAAAACCCCAAAAAAAAAAATCTTAGCTTTTAAAACAATCGCTACAAAAAGAAAAATTTTAAAATTTTGTCGAGGGACGGACTAGGACATCGATCCGAAACGACCTCGTCCTAAATAACAAGGGAAACAAAATTTTAAAAATTAATTACTTAATTATTTTATAAGTTAAAGATTAAAAAAAAAAAAAAAAAAAAAAACCCAAACTCCGCGAGTCGCGGAGTTTGAAGGGGAAAACACCGCGAGTCGCGGAGGGACTAAAAATCAGAAAAAAATATAACCGCAGAACAGATCAGTCCCCAACCCACAAAAACTAAAAACCTGCCGAAATACTGCGCGAAAATACACCAAAAACACCCCCAAAATCACAATTTTTAACCGTTAATCACCAAATCTTTTACTAAAATCATGTTGAGAAGGATGCTATCTAGAAATTACTCAAGAAAAACGGTAAATTTCTACACCTAAACACCATTTAATCCGAAATTTGGTGTTCTTGAGCAATTTTTTCCCCAATTTGATTTTGATGCTTTTTAGTGTAATTATGCTTAAATTGTTTATGTATTATGCTTGTATAACCTAGATTGATGCTATTTAACATGATTAGAAGCCTTAAACTTCAAATTTTGAGTAATCTAGGGTTTGTGTTCTTGAACAAATTTGGGGCTTTTTGATATAAACAGGTTATGGCCGATTTTTGTCATGAATTGTTGCTAAATTAAGTAGTGTAACATGTTTAGATAGTTAAATGATCCAAACTTTGAGCCTAAACATGATTTTGAGAATTAAAGTGGACTTTTTCAAGTCTAAAAATTCATGAACTTGATTTTTGAAAGATAATGCCATTTGAGACTTGTTTAATTGCTAGTAATGATTATTTTGACATGTTATTTGAGTTGAATGCTTATGAACTTGGCGAACATTTTCGTATATGCTTATTTGAAAAAGTGTAGATTTGATAAAAATGTGAAAATGAGCTTAAGTTTGATATAAATTGATCATGTCATTGTAATTATTTTGATTGATGATTTTGCTGACACTAACGCATATTTGGATGCACAAAAATTGTGTTTGATGTGTTTTGCAGACTGAAAGGGGTGAATCTTCATCCCAAGCTCGCAATGCTCCTGCTGAGAATGCGGAACAACAGGAGGTGGATAACTACTACAAGCAGGATATACCTCATCCAGTCATGACCTTTTCTGATATGCACTTGGAAGAGTTGCACCCGAACCTGAGATTTGACAGACTTTGGATAGATTATCCAAAATACCAAAGGGGTTTGCATACTCTTCATTCTAAGGTTGTTGAGGTACCGAGGGTCATAGAATGGGGACCCTTAGAAGCTGTAGAATTGGCCGGGCCAATTAGGGAATTACTTGTACAGAGGTATGGTAATTCTACTTTTAATGACTGGGTACGTTTATTCACCATGCGTAGACCTGTATATAAAGTATGGTGTGAAGAATTATTGTGTAGTATAGAGTTGAATGATCGGGTAGCTAGTTTAACCGATCGTTCTTTTATTAGATTTTTGTTAGGCGGTTCGATGCGCCACATGTCTTTACTGGACATGGCTCAGGCTTTACGTATATATACGCCTGAGGAGTTAGCATCTGCTGATTGTAGAGGGTTGATACTAAACGGTAGAAAGATAGATGAAAATTTTGATATACACGGTGTGTGGAGTCAAATGACAAGCCATCACCATTTCAAAGGGGGAAATTACTCTTATTTGGACATAGATAGAGCTGAATTAAGAGTAATTCATAGGTTTTTAGCTAATTTGATTACACAAAGGGGTAAGAACAAGGAAAAAGTAAATGAACAGGATTTGTTTTACCATATGTGTATTCGAGACCCACAAAGCGCTGTAAGTATACCGTATTGTGTGGGTTATTATTTATCAGCTATGGTTCGGGGGATGAGACCGCATAGCATAATAGGAGGTGGTATTTTTATTACTTTGATTGCTGAATATCTCGGTGTGGATATAAGTCGGGGGGGATTATTAGTGGAAGAACCAGAACCCCGCGATACTATAGGTTTAAATGTATACCATAGTGCGAAAGTTTTGAAGAGGCGAAATAACGCCGCAGTACCATACCATGGTAGACATCCACAGGTTGAGAGAAACCAACAGCAAGGTAATGTAGGAGGGGGGAATGAGATGCAAGAAATGCAAAGGTTTATAGCTTCTCAGGAGTACGAAAATGCTAGACAGAGAGCATTTGAAGATTGGCAAGTTCATCAGAACCAAATCATAGCTCATTGCCAACATATAGGTAGAAACTATATTCCTACACCGAAACCCATCTTCCCTCCCTGGTCTATAGAGATGCAGCCACCGTATCCTATGTATAACCATGCCGAAGCATTCTATAGCACCTATGGTTATGCCTGGAACCCCTACTGGTACCAGTATCATCCCTAGTATACTTAGTTTTTTTATTTTGTAATTTGTAATGATTGATACGTTTAATACTTTTGTTAATATTGTAATAGTTTTTATAATTGTCTAACTTTTATTCTTAGATTTTAATAATTTTTGAATGTGGGGTAATATACCAAACTTCAAAAATATGTATATATGTTTGCAGTTTATCTTATGTACACAACAGGGTAAAACAATGCATTTTCAAAGACTAGCATTAAGTTCAGCAAAAGCAACTAATTTTGACGACAAGATGCAAAATATATGTGAAATAACAACAAGACGGAATGAACAAATGATGTGCACCATTTATCATTCAGCAAACAAACGCCAATATGTTTGGAAACTTTGGTAAAATTTAATCAATTTCACACAAATCACCCTCAATAATTTAAATTGTTACTGATTTCTTGCAAATGAGGGCATTGCAAGATCTTAAGTGTGGGAAGGGGTTAAATTCTTTCGGCTTTCGGTTCTTTCGGATTTTAAAATTTTTTACTTTATAAACTTGGTTACCATTAAAAATACTAGTAAAGCAGTAGTTGTATTAGAATCTAGTGCTCTCTGATAATAAAGAACAGCCCTAGTCTTATATACTGACTACCCAATTCTAGTAAAATTTTTAAAAATTTTCAATTAAATGAACTCAAAATCATGTTTATACATATTTATGAACGATAAAACTAGGTTTTAACATCGAAATTATTGTTACCTCAAAAAGGACATAAATTGAGAAACAAACCAAAATGTTAAAATTCATTTAAAATGGAATAGAGGACGATAAAAAGGAAAATAAAAGCCAAGTGTGGGAAAATTCTCCAAGTTATTCAAAACATATATCACATATTTCTGTAACAAATAACTGAAAATACTTTTGCTTTGGACTAAACTAAACTGTTTTACCCGATGAAAGAAAAGAAAAGATGGATCTACACGATGAATCAATTCCATCATTAAAAGGAAGTAAAGTCTTCCGAAAAAGACACGCGCTTCTTGATTTAGGTCATGAAGTTGTCGTCCAGACCAGCTGTAGGTTGACGAAAAATCTAGAAAAGTCATCACTAAAATCAGCAGGAAATCCACGGACCTCAGCATTAAACAGGGTCGCCAAGTGGTCAGATTTATCCTAACCATGAGAAGGATTTATCTCGTACAATGGGGGGGCACCATGCAAATTAGCTTGATAAGACTAATGAATCAGATCCCCAGAAAGGATAATCTCCTTAAAAGATCAAAAATCAGCTTTTAAGCCTGATATTACTCAATCCTTGAGATTGACCTTAAAGATTGAGAATTACAAACTCATGGAATTCAATGATATCTAAACTCGAGCTTGAACGAGAAAATATTTTGATCAAAATTACAAACCGATTTGTTTTCTGAAAACCCTATTTTCAATGCGTTCATTACCATTGAACGTAAAATCCTAGGAATTCACCTGGAATTCATTAGGTTACCTGAACTAAATCGGGTGTCAACCGTAAGAACGGTGGTTGCATAGCATAGTCAAAGACAGGACCTTGTGCCAGATCGAAAAAATCATAAGGGTGAGCTTTACTATTGCTCCTACCAAGGATAGTAATTGCGTCCTACACGTTATAGACCATAATTAAAAGCATGTCAGGGGACATTGCCTTAACAGTTGCTTGTTCAACGCTTTCCTTTACAACCGGACGGTAGTTTACCGAAAAGTAATATACGGGACAAGTAAACTGGACGTGTTGCTTTCCAAATGCAAGGTTAGCAAGTGGGTGACACAAAACCATAAGTTTTGAGCTAAAATTTTCAAATCTGAAACCCACCAAACCCACAAAAATATTTTGCAAACACCGGTAAAGGGTTATCCCGGAAAACTTATCTAGGGTAAAAACTAGATTTAATTTTCAAAAGATCAAATGTTTTCATAAAGATCCAATTTCCTTAATGGATCTAAATTTTTATAGTCATGTGGGACGGTAAACCATATCGTTACTACCATTGTTCATACCACCGTATAGAAATCACTGATGTACAAAGTGTGAAGAATAAAGAAGTGATTCTAGTATTTCAAGACGATATTGCTTGAGGACAAGCAACGCTCAAGTGTGGGAATATTTGATAATGCTAAAAACGAACATATATTTCATAGCATTATTCCTCAAGAAAGACAAGCTTTTAGTTGCAATTGTTCTATTTAAAAGTGATATTCGTTTAAATAATAAAAGGTGAAGACAAAAGACAGATTCGACGAATTGAAGACGCAAACGACCAAAAAGCTCAAAAGTACAAAAGAAAATCAAAGAGGTTCCAATTATTGATAAGAAACGTCTCGAAATTACAAGAGTATAAGATTCAAAACGCAAAGTACAAAATATAAAATTGTACGCAAGGACGTTCGAAAATCCGGAACCAGGACCAGAGTCAACTCTCAACGCTCGACGCAACGGACTAAAAATTACAAGTCAACTATGCACATAAATATAATATAATATTTAAATAATTCTTATAATTATTTAATATATTATATTTATTTAAAACCGTCGGTAAACAAAGAGCCAAACTCCTCTGAGCTGTAAAAGCAAACTCCTCGACTCGCGGAGTTTGAAGGCAAAATTGGCCGCGAGTCGCGGAGCCCCAATTTCTGAAACTCCCTATAAAGCTCGCGCATTCTGATCGTAAAAAAACAAAAAAAAATATATCCATCTCTCTATCTATATCGTATATATTTATATTTATATTTTAATTTTAATTTTAATTTTAATCCTAATAATAAGGGTATGTTAGCGAATGTTGTAAGGGTGTAAGTCGAAATTCTGTCCGTGTAACGCTACGCTATTTTTAATCATTGTAAGTTATGTTCAACCTTTTTATATTAATGTCTCGTAGCTAAGTTATTATTATGCTTATTTAATCCGAAGTAATCATGATGTTGGGCTAATTACTAAAATTGGGTAATTGGGCTTTGTACCATAATTGGGGTTTGGACAAAAGAACGACACTTGTGGAAATTAGACTATGGGCTATTAATGGGTTTTATATTAACTAAAAAATACCTTGTTAATTTAATATACAAACTTATAATTTGACGTATTTATATATAACCACATACGCTTGACTGGGTACGGTGGGCGGGATATCTATAAATACCAATAATTATTCATTTTACCGGATACGGAACTGGATTAATAGTTAATAAACTTGTTGAAACAGGGGTGAATTACATTCAAGGGTAATTGGTGTAATTGTTAACAAAGTAGTAAAACCTTGGTTTACACGCAGTCGATAACCTAGTGTATTCATTAAACAAAGTATTAAAACCTTGTTACAATTCGAATCCCCAATTAGTTGAAATATTTGACTTCGGGAATAAGAATAATTTGACGAAGGCTTTCGCTCTTTATATTTATGACTGATGGACTATTATGGACAAATCCGTATGGACATATTAAATAATCCAGGACAAAGGACAATTAACCCATGGGCATAAAACTAAAATCAACACGTCAAACATCATGATTACGGAAGTTTAAATAAGCATAATTCTTTTATTTCATATTTAATTTCCTTTATTTTATATTTAATTGCACTTCTAATTATCGCATTTTTTTTGTTATTGTATTTAATTGCACTTTTAATTATCGTACTTTTTAATTATCGCAAGTTTATTTTATCGCACTTTTATTATTCGCAATTTCATTATCGTTATTTACTTTATGCTTTAATTTTAGTCTTGTATTTATTTTTAATATTTTACATTTGGTTTTAACTGCGACTAAAGTTTTAAAATCGACAAACCGGTCATTAAACGGTAAAAACCCCCCATTTATAATAATAATATTACTTATATATATATATATATATATTTGTATTTTTATAAAAGTAAACTAATATAGCGTTAAGCTTTGTTTAAAAAGATTCCCTGTGGAACGAACCGGACTTACTAAAAACTACACTACTGTACGATTAGGTACACTGCCTATAAGTGTTGTAGCAAGGTTTAAGTATATCCATTCTATAATTAAATAAATATCTTGTGTAAAATTGTATCGTATTTAATAGTATTTTCTGCAAAAATTTAATAGTATTTTATACCCCTTAGCTTTGACATCAGATGATCACCTTACAAGATTGAAAGTGAGCTAGCAAACTTGAAAGTATTCTTGATTTTATGTAACTAGAACTTGTAGAATTTATGAAGAACACTTAGAACTTGAAGTTAGAACTTGAGAGAGATCAATTAGATGAAGAAAATTGAAGAATGAAAGTGTTTGTAGGTGTTTTTGGTCGTTGGTATATGGATTAGATATAAAGGATATGTAATTTTGTTTTCATGTAAATAAGTCATGAATGATTACTCATATTTTTGTAATCTTATGAGATATTTCATGCTAGTTGCCAAATGATGGTTCCCACATGTATTAGGTGACTCACATGGGCTGCTAAGAGCTGATCATTGGAGTGTATATACCAATAGTACATACATCTAAAAGCTGTGTATTGTACGAGTACGAATACGGGTGTATACGAGTAGAGGATGTAATTGTAAGCATTTTTGTTAAGTAGAAGTATTTTGATAAGTGTCTTGAAGTCTTTCAAAAGTGTATGAATACATATTAAAACACTACATGTATATACGTTTTAACTGAGTCGTTAAGTCATCGTTAGTCGTTACATGTAAGTGTTGTTTTGAGACCTTTAGGTTACCGATCTTGTTAAATGTTGTTAACCCAAAGTTTATAATATCAAATGAGATTTTAAATTATTATATTATCATGATATTATGATATATTAATATATCTTAATATGATATATACATTTAAATGTCGTTACAACGATAATCGTTACATATATGTCTCATTTCGAAAACCTTAAGTTAGTAGTCTTGTTTTTACTTATGTAGTTCATTGTTAATACACTTAATGATATATTTAATTATCATATTATCATGTTATATATAATATAACAATGTATTAATATGCTTCATATATATTTAGTAAGACGTGGTTATAACGATAATCGTTATATGTATCGTTTCGAGTTTCATACGTCAATAGTCTCCTTTTTAAGTATATAACTTATTGTTACTATTTTTAATGAGATACTTGATGATCATTATATCATGTTAAACATATATATTTATTCATTTATGTATCATCATGTCATATACAACTTATAGCGTTCGTGAATCATTGGTCAAAATAGGTAATCAGACGTTTACAAAATTTCCGTTTCAATTAACCAAGTCTTAACAAGTTTGATTGCTTAACATGTTGGAAACATTTAATCATGTAAATATAGTTTTCATTAAACATATAATCATAGAAAGGTTCGAAAAAGTTCGGGTCACTACATGTATCACTTAGCATTTAAGGACCTGAGAAAAACATAGAAAATCTGTCAACGAAAACGTTGGTGAAATCATAGGTTTAGTAAGTATGTTGTATTAGACCACAAGATTTAGTATAAGTTGATTATCCAAATCATTTACATTCCAAAATTTGTTGTTTGTATCATGAGCACCCAATTATCAAGGCTTAACTGAATGGTACCTCTGAGTCATAGTGTTAGAACATATACTATACCCGAAAATATTTTTCATCCGCTAACGGTAGCGAACCGTCCGAATGAGGGCTCGTCAAGCCCGTATGGATCCACACAACATAAGTTCTCGCTTACACCCTACAAGTGTAACTAATGATAATTGAACTTGAGGGTTTTTGTTCTAACTCGCACGTGGAATGTTTGTTTTCGTACTTGTATTCAAAGTATAGAAGTATAAACTGTATATGTTTCTCATCCCATGATTTAAAGAGTAAAAGTTTTTGAAAAAGTGGGACTATGATCTCACCTCGAGTGCACGAGTAAAAGGTACTTCACAATGTAAACGTGTGCAAGAACAAATGATAGTCTTTACCTAAACAAGTAGGTTGTATCAATACCGGTAAAATACGAGGTCGGTCAAAGTTGTTCAATTAGTCATATGGCTCGTTACGACTCTATTATATAGCATGTGAGTCAAGTTGTCAAGTTTCATGCAAGATATAAGTACAAGAGAGAGGTTATAACGATTAAACAAAGAATTGGTTAAGTTTGAATAAAAGTCAACTTTGGTCAAAGTCAAAGTCAATGAAAAAGTCAACGTGTTCGGGTCGGGCCTCGAAATTTTTTTCTAAGTTACATAATCATATATGAGCATCTTAGAACTAGTTACATGTTAATCGGAGGTGTGTAGCATTATTAGAATTAAACGAAAAATGACAATTTTTGACAGCCTATAATGTTACGCCCGCAGTGTCCTGGGTACGGCCGCAATGGCCTGGGTTACGGCCGCAATGGCATGGGTCACAGCCGCAACTTGGATCCTCCAGGTGCTGACATGCTGAATTTTTCTAAGTGTCCAGCCAAACTTCTTTCATTCATAACTAATGATCCGAAAACGCTAAAAACGCATATCATACGTCGTTGGAAAGGTATTTTAACAAGGAATACAACTAAACACAAATCATCAATCAAATCCAACATTTACGATAACCGAATCCTCGTCAAATGATCATTTAATGCTCACCATTTAATGTTTCAAGCTCATAAATGCAAATGATGATTCGGGAACTTAACACACACATATAATACGCCGTTTCGTAGGTAATTATGCATAAAATACTACTAAATACTTATCAACAATATTGCAAAGCATTTAATGCATCAGAATTCACATTTAAGGCTACCAAACCCTAACCAAAAATCATAAACTCAACAATCATGTTAATGGAGTCTTTCTAAGTCAACCTACACATCAAATTGAAGCTAATGATACTAGTAACACATTTAATACATGAACTTTAACATCTAACAAAATTTAATCAACCGAAAATCAAGATTAAACAAGTCACTTTTCATGTTCAAGCCAGTTGCACAAAAATGTCAAGAACGAGCAAACAAATCATATATTCATGTTAGACTCGAGCCAAAGACACTAACTAACACTTTTATTTGTTAAGAACACCAAGAACAAAAATCTAGAGTTTTTAAAAAGCTTACCCCAAGTTATGAAATTGGTACCAAATTAAAGCTCTAGATTAGTAGATCACAAATATGTAATTTGTTTTGTTGTAGGCTTGCTAAATCGAATTTAGATGATGAATCTTTGTTGAGTGGGTTTGAGAGAAAATGGAAGTATCAAAAAGAAAAAGGGAGGTGGAATGAATGGTGGAGAGGAGATGGTTGACTAGTAGACCTAGTTGATCAAGTTTGGTCATTTGGCAAAAATAGTCCCTCGAGTTTAAAAGCGGGTGCGTGAATTAACTAAACGAATTATTTTAAATACGCATTTTAACGGGTGATGTTATAATTTAATAACGGACTTTAAAATAAATTAACGAAAAGTAAACGGAAAAAGACGGGTCATTACATTACCTACCCCTTAAAAGAAATTTCGTCCCGAAATTTAGTTGGAAGTAGTAGTTGTTGTTTCTTCCTCGAGATCTCGCGTTTCCAATTCCACGAATAAATGAGAGTACTTCCTTTTCATTTGATCTTGTCTTTCCCATGTAAACTCGGGTCCTCTTTTGGCATTCTAACGAACTTTGACAATCGGGATTTTACTTTGTTTTAGCGTCTTGATGGAGTGACCCACAATTTCAACCGATTCTTCTACGAAATGAAGTTTGTCATCAATAGTAAACTCCTCGAGAGGGATGACAAGTTCGGGTTCAGCAAGGCACTTCTTCAAGTTTGATACATGGAAAGTAGGATGAACGGAGCTCAATTGAGTTAGAAGATCTAAAAGGTAAGCAACGGGCCCAATACGCTCCAAGATTTCAAAATGACCAATATATCGCGGATTTAGTTTTCCACATTTCTCGAAATGGATTACACCTTTCCAAGGTGTGACTTTTAACATTACACGGTCATCCACTTAGAATTTGAGATCCTTACGTCTAATGTCGGCATAGCTCTTTTGACGACTACGGGCCGTGTTGAGCCTCTCTCGGATTTGAACGATCTTCTCGGTTGTTTCATGAATGAGTTCAGGTCCGGTGATTTGCTTGTCACCTACTTCGGCCCAACAAATAGGAGAACGACATTTGTGGTCATATAAAGCTTTGAAAGGTGCGGCGTTAATACTCGCGTGATAACTATTGTTGTAAGAGAATTCGGCTAGAGGCAAATGCTTTTCCCAAGCTTTTCCGAAATCGATAACACAAGCTCGTAACATGTCTTCCATGGTTTGAATCGTGCGTTCGCTTTGTCCTTCGGTTTGTGGATGATATGTGGTACTCATGTCTAATCATGTTCCCAAGGCTTCTTGTAAGACATCCCAAAATTTAGAAGCGAAACGGGCATCTCGGTCGAAAATAATCGATAAGGGTACTCCATGACGGGATACAATCTCCTTCATGTAAAGTTGTGCAAGTTTGTCCATTTTTTCGGTTTCTTTCATGGCTAGAAAGTGAGCGAATTTGGTGAGACGGTCAATAATAACCCAAATGGTATCATAACCACCCACCATTTTTGGTAGTTTCGTGATAAAGTCCATCGTTATTTTTTCCCACTTCCATTGCGGGATTTCGGTTTGTTAAAGTAACCCAGATGGCCTTTGATGTTCGGCTTTGACCTTGGAACAAGTTAAACACTTTCCAACATAAGTAGCAACGTCCCTTTTAATGTTCGGCCACCAATATTGTTCTTTGAGATCGTGGTACATCTTACCGGCACTGGGATGAATCGAATACCTTGACTTATGGGCTTCATCTAGAATAAGGCTTCGTAAATCCCCATAACTAGGCACCCAAATTCTTCCGGAAAGATATCGGAGTCCGGTCTCCTTAACTTCGAATCGAGAGGCGATGACGTTCAAGTGTTCGTGAGAAATATTTTCATCTTTGAGAGCCTCATCTTGGGCTACACGGATTTGGCTATTGAGATTGGTGTGGATGGTGATATTTAAGGCTCGGACACGAAGAGGCACCATTCTTTCCTTTTGGCTCAAGGCATCGGCTACTACATTAGCCTTCCCGGGATGGTAACAAAGTTCACAATCGTAATCGTTCAATGTTTCAATCCACCGTCGTTGTCTCATATTTAGTTGTTTTTGATCAAAAATATGTTGGAGGCTTTTGTAGTCGGTGAATATGGTACTTTTGGTTCCGTAAAGTTAGTGTCTCCGCATTTTGAGTGCAAAGACAACGGCTCCAAGTTCGAGATCGTGTGTCGTGTAGTTTCGTTCGTGAATTTTCAATTGTCGAGAGGCATAAGCAATGACATTCTTTTGTTGCATCCATACACACCCAAAACCATGTTTCGAGGCATTGCAATATACAATAAAATCATCATTACCTTCGAGAAGAGATAAGATAGGAGCGGTGGTTAACTTTTTCTTTAAGGTTTGAAATGCCGACTCTTGTTCGGTCGCCTAAACGAATTTCTTTCCTTTGTGGGTTAACAGGGCTAGAGGATGTGCAACCAAAGAGAAATCTTCAATGAATCTACGATAATAACCGGCGAGGCCTAAAAATTAACGAATGTGAGTAGGAGTAGTGGGGGTGTACCATTTACTAATGGCTTCGATTTTCGCGGGATCGACTTTAATACCTTGATCGCTTACAACATGACTAAGAAATTGAACTTCCTTTAACCAAAATTCACACTTGGAGAATTTGGCATAGAGTTGTTCTTGTCTCAAGAGTTCAAGCACGAGTCGGAGGTGTTGTTCGTGTTCTTCTTCATTTTTCGAATAGATTAAGATATCATCTATGAATACGATAACGAATTTTTCTAGATACAGCTTGCACACGCGGTTCATAAGATCCATGAACACCGCCGGTGTATTAGTTAAACCAAATGGCATTAAAAGAAATTCATAACTACCATAACGAGTCCAGAAAGCGATTTTGGAGACATCTTCCCCCTTAACCATTAGTTGATGATAACCCTAGCGGAGATCGATTTTTGAATATACACAAGACCCTTGTAGTTGATCAAAGAGGTCATCGATGTGTGGAAGTGGATATCGGTTCTTAATCGTAAAATTATTTAGTGCACGATAATCGATGCACATTCGTAGGGATCCATCTTTCTTCTTAACGAATAAAATCGGAGCGCCCCATGGTGAATGGCTAGGTTGGATAAAACCACGGTCAAGTAGTTCTTGAATTTGACTTTGTATTTCTTGCATTTCGTATGGATCAAGTCTATACAGTGCACGTGCTACGAGTGCGGCTCCCGAAATAAGATCGATTTGGAATTCAACCGATCGATGAGGTGGAAGACCCGGTAATTCTTCGGGAAATACATCAGAAAAGTCACTAAAAATTGGCACATCATCGATATGCCTCTCATCGGTTTCGACTTTCTTAACGTGGGCTAGGATCACAAAACAACCCTTATGAAGATATTTTTCAACTTTAAGGCATGAGACGAGGTTGAGTCCGGTGCAACTCTTATCGCCATAGACAATCAAGGGTTCACCATTCTCGATAGGAATTTGGATTGCTTTAAGATCACAAAGGATGTGAGATTTTGTTTTGGCTAACCAATCCATACCGATTATTACATCGAAGCTCCCTAGTTCTATAGGTATCAATTCAATTTCAAACTCCTTAGCGAATAAGTTTAACGTACACCCCCGATAAAATTTGTCGGCACTCAATAGTTTCCCGTTAGCCACTTCAATGGTATAAGTAGTATCTAGTGGGAGTGGTGGAGCGCAAAAACCATGAGTCAAAGCCTTGGATACAAAACTCTTATCGGCACCTGAATCGAATAAACAAGAAACATAAGTGTTGTTGAGAAGAAACGTACCCGTGACTACTTCATTGTCATCTCGGGCATCCTTGAAGTTAATGTTGAAAGCTCGACCGCGTGCATTGGGGTTAGCTTTATTCTTTGGGCATGCATTCTTATAATGGACCGTTTGGCCACATTCGTAACAAACAACCATTTTTGGTGCATTGGGCCCCTTTTAAGCGACGGAAGCGGAATTTCTACAATCGTTGGCCACATGGCCACTTCTTCGACATTTGTTGCAAAATGGCTTGACACATTCACCCAAATGATGTTTGTGGCACTTGTTACAAAAAGGTAGATATCCGGCATAACCTTTCTTGCCGTCGGAGGTGAAAGGCTTCTTGGCAAAGTTTTTATTGTTGTAGTTGCTTGATTGGGGGGCTTCCCACTTTCTTTTGTTGCCACCCGATTTATCCTCGGCCTTAGGTACCGGCATTTCAATTTCGTCCACTGTTTCTATTAATTGGCAGGCCATCTTCAAAGCCTCTTATAGGTTAGCAGGTTTGGATGACATTACCCCGTGTTTAATGCTCTTAGGGTGGCCATCCATGTAAAGTTCAACTCTTAGGGACTCGGGAGTTACGAGGTTTGGACACATTAAGGCCAGCTCGGCAAACCTTTGATTATAAGCGTTAAGGTCATTTCAGACAGCTTTCAAACTTCTTAGCTCATTTTCGAGCCTTCAAGTCTCTTCACGTGGGAAGTATTCGGTGATCATATTTTCTCTTAACTCGGACCAAGAGAGTGTGTGGGCTTCATCGGTACCCACCGATTGTACAAACGTGTTCCACCATGTGAGAGCGATACCGACGAAAGTGTGGGTGGAATACTTGACTTTGTCTTGGTCTCGGATACCACTTATGCTAAAAACGGCTTCCGTTTTCTCGAACCATCGGGTGAGAGCAACTGGTCCCCCGGTTCCATCGAAAGTGTGAGGTTTGCTGTAGTGACCCGAACTTTTCCATATTTATATATATATTAAATGAAATTGTTATTTACATGATTAAGTGTTTCCAATATGTTAAGTAATCAAACTTGTTAAGACTTGATTAATTGAAATAGGTTTCATATAGACAATTGACCACCCAAGTTGACCGGCGATTCACGAACGTTAAAACTTGTAAAAACTATATGATGACATATATATGGATATATATATATATATATATATATATATATATATATATATATATATATATATATATATATATATATATATATATATATATAGTTAACATGATATTATGATAAGTAAACATATCATTAAATATATTAACAATGAACTACATATGTAAAAACAAGACTACTAACTTAATGATTTTGAAACGAGACATATATGTAACAATAATCGTTGTAACGAAATTTAATGTATATATATCATATTAAGATATATTAATACATCATGATATCATGATAATGTAATAATTTAACATCTCATTTGATTTAATAAACAATGGGTTAACAACATTTAACAAGATCGTTAACCTAAAGGTTTCAAAACAACACTTACATGTAACGATTAACGATGACTTAACGACTCAGTTAAAATGTATATACATGTAGTGTTTTAATATGTATTCATACACTTTTTAAAGACTTCAAGACACTTATCAAAATACTTCTACTTAACAAAAATGCTTACAATTACATCCTCGTTCAGTTTCATCAACAATTCTACTCGTATGCACCCGTATTCGTACTCGTACAATACACAGCTTTTAGTTGTATGTACTATTGGTATATACACTCCAATGATTAGCTCTTAGCAGCCCATGTGAGTCACCTAACACATGTGGGAACCATCATTTGGCAACTAGCATGAAATATCTCATAAAATTACAAAAATATGAGTAATCATTCATGACTTATTTACATGTAAACAAAATTACACATCCTTTATATCTAATCCATATACCAAAGACCAAAAACACCTACAAACACTTTCATTCTTCAATTTTATTCATCTAATTAATCTCTCTCAAGTTCTATCTTCAAGTTCTAAGTGTTCTTTATAAATTCTACAAGTTCTAGTTTCATAAAATCAAGAATACTTCCAAGTTTTCTAGCTTACTTCCAATCTTGTAGAGTGATCATCCAATCTTATTTCGAACTTTGATTCAATTTCTATAACTATAACAATCTTGATTCATATTCAAACTTTGATTCAATTTCTATAACTATAACAATCTTATTTCGAGTGGAAATCTTACTTGAACTTGTTTTCGTGTCATGATTCTGCTTCAAGAACTTTCAAGCCATCCAAGGATCCTTTGAAGCTAGATCCATTTTTCTCATTTCCAGTAGCTTTATCCAGAAAACTTGAGGTAGTAATGATGTTCATAACATCATTCGATTCATACATATAAAGCTATCTTATTCGAAGGTTTAAACTTGTAATCACTAGAACATAGTTTAGTTAATTCTAAACTTGTTCGCAAACAAAAGTTAATCCTTCTAACTTGACTTTTAAAATCAACTAAACACATGTTCTATATCTATATGATATGCTAACTTAATGATTTAAAACCTGGAAACACGAAGATTACTGTAAAACCGGACATACGCCGTCGTAGTAACATCGAGGGCTGTTTTGGGTTAGTTAATTAAAAACTATGATAAAATTTGATTTAAAAGTTGTTCTTCTGGGAAAATGATTTTTCTTAAGAACATGAAACTATATCCAAAAATCATGGTTAAACTCAAAGTGGAAGTATGTTTTCTAAAATGGTCATCTAGACGTCGTTCTTTCGACTGAAATGACTACCTTTACAAAAATGACTTGTAACTTATATTTCCGACTATAAACCTATACTTTTTTCTGTTTAGATTCATAAAATAGAGTTTAATATGAAACCATAGCAATTTGATTCACTCAAAACGGATTTAAAATGAAGAAGTTATGGGTAAAACAAGATTGGATAATTTTTCTTGTTGTAGCAACGTGAAAATTGGTAACAAATCTATATTAATCATATCCTAGCTAACTTATATTGTATTATACATGTATTCTAATATATTATGTAATCTTGGGATACCATAGACACGTATGCAAATGTTTTGACATATCATATCGACTCATGTGTATATATTATTTGGAACAACCATAGACACTCTATATGCAGTAATGTGGGAGTTAGCTATACAGGGTTGAGGTTGATTCCAAAAATATATATACTTTGATTTGTGATCTAGCCTAAGACATGTATACACTGGTTCGTGGATTGATTCAAGATAATATATATCAATTTTTTTCTGTACATCTAACGTTGGACAACTAGTTGTAGGTTACTAACGAGGACAGCTGACTTAATAAACTTAAAGCATCAAAATGTATTAAATGTGTTGTAAATATATTTTGAATATACTTTGATATATATGTACATATTTGTTATAGGTTCGTGAATCGACCAGTGGCCAAGTCTTACTTTCCGACTAAGTAAAAATCTGTGAAAGTGAGTTATAGTCCCACTTTTAAAATCTAATATTTTTGGGATGAGAATACATGCAGGTTTTATAAATGATTTACAAAATAGACACAAGTACGTGAAACTACATTCTATGGTTGAATTATCGAAATCGAATATGCCCTTTATATTAAGTCTGGTAATCTAAGAATTAGGGAACAGACACCCTAATTGACGCGAATCCTAAAGATAGATCTATTGGGCCTAACAAATCCCATCCAAAGTACCGGATGCTTTAGTACTTCGAAATTTATATCATATCTGAAGGGTGTCCCAGAATGATGGGGATATTCTTATATATGCATCTTGTTAATGTCGGTTATCAGGTGTTCACCATATGAATGATTTTTATCTCTATGTATGGGATGTATATTGAAATATGAAATCTTGTGGTCGATTGTTACGATTTGATATATATAGGTTAAACCTATAACTCACCAACATTTTTGTTGACGTTTAAAGCATGTTTATTCTCAGGTGAATATTAAGAGCTTCCGCTATTGCATACTAAAATAAGGACAAGATTTGGAGTCCATGTTTGTATGATATTATGTAAAAACTGCATTCAAGAAACATATGTCGATGTAATATATTTCTATTGTAAACCATTATGTAATGGTCGTGTGTAAACAGTATATTTTAGATTATCATTATTTGATAATCTACGTAATGCTTTTGAAACCTTTATTGATAAAATAAAGGTTATGGTTGTTTTAAAAATGAATGCAGTCTTTGAAAAACGTCTCATATAGAGGTCAAAACCTCGCAATGAAATCAATTAATATGGAATGTTTATAATCAATATGAACGGGACATTTCATTTGCACCCCATGAAATTCTTGTAGGAGCATCCCTCAATTGAATTACCGGCTCCATGGTTGTTGTTGTTGTTGTTGTGGTTGTTGTTATTGTTGTTAGAGGAGTGACCGACCATGGCCGCATCAACGGCAGTGGTTATCATTCGTTATAGAGCTTGTTCATGAGTTTCGGGAGGAGTATTGCGTTGACCTCGACGAGCCATTGTTCCTTCGAGACACAAGAATATCTTTGATTAGTATTCTCAATAATACTAATCGTGATATGGAATAAAGATAGAGAGAAAATTTTCCTTGACCCGCTCTCAATTCTTCATGTTATAATGTTGGAACGTCCATATGAGTCATCGTAATATAATCCCGGCAATTATATTACCCTAATTCACATATGCATTCGACATTACCTCATAAGGTCAGGATGGCATGACAATCAAATTAAACAACGTGAGATTAAGATGAAATAGGAGTTAGATATGAATAAGAAGAGTTCAAGTATAAATGTACAAGTAGTCAAGCAAGTCCTACTTCAAGTCTATATGCCGGTTGTAGTCTAGACTAACTAATGCACCCTATGACTCGGGGTTGACACCAATGAACTCTAAATCTCTACAACCAACGCTGTGATACCACATGTGACGACCCGCCAAAATCGTCATTGACGGCGCCGTTGTAACAACCCAACCCATTATCCAACCGAATACGTGCAATAAATTTTTTTATTTTTTTTACAAAGGGGTGCGCGGCGCGCAACACCCCTTGTGCGCGGTGCGCACGAGCTCCATCAGCTTCTGTCCAGTTTTGCCAATTTTTAAATAAAGATCCCCCACTTCCCGACACATTTAGACGAAACGCTTTTCATAACATGTTATAATAGTTAAAACTCACATGATTCAGTAATAAAATAAGTTTTACGAAACCGGGCCCACATATGCTGTAATACGAGTTTCGTACAAAATAGAAGTTTCGACCACACTATATTAAATTCCAAACTACACTTTGAGCATGATGTTTGGGGTTAAACTACCCAAATCTTGGTCAAACTTCAAAAGCTATACGTCCAAAAGCTTCTCCTGATATAATGAAGCGGGATCACTAATCCAAACGAACGCCCTTACCCTTGTCCACGTCGGAGCCTATAAAAAGGTAAACAACGAGAGGGTAAGCAAAACGCTTAGTGAATGCTATAATTATACACATACATATATAATATACCTACTTGCAATCACTTACACACATACCGCATACATGCTAGCAACATAATTAGCATACCATCTCAAGTACGAAGCTAAAAATCTCCAAAACCGCAACTAGCATAATCAATAGCATATAATTGACATAATACAATATGCTACAATACAATACACAACCATGGTTAACCATTCTCACGTCATGGTGCTACCGGCTCTTTGGTTCACACCATACGCATCGGTTATGATGCTACCGGCTCTTTGGTTCACATCACAACCCGAGTCATACTTGCGCTAAAGTGCTACCGGCTCTTTGGTTCACACTCTAACAACTCGTGCCGTAGTGCTACCGGCTCTTTGGTTCATACTACAACACACGTACTATGACGCTACTGGATCTTTGGTTCACATCATAGCACAATCGCACATACTATGTCACTACCGGCTCTTTGGTTCATACAATAGCATACAAATAAATACATTATATACATACGCATATAATCATTCCACTCACCTTAACGCCTTCGGTGAATGTTTTATACTTCTGCAAGCTTCAAGGCAAAGTACCTAATACAATAAGTACTCAATCAACACACAAACTAGTTGGACTAAACACCAACCATTCACTCATGTGCATTTAATGACTTAGATGCATTAAATGCCCCATTTTCACCAAAACCGTCCATTTAAGGTCAAGACCATCACATATCACTAAAAGCTAGTGACTAAGGTCCAACAACACTAACTAATACACAATTAGGGTATTTCATACCCATCATTCCCAACTAGGTCAATTATTACCCTTTTAACCATTTTAAAGTCACACACCTATTTCGGGTCATCCACTAACCCCATTAACACCCATTTGCTTAATAACTAGGTGTGCTAGTAATTAACCAACCAATTATGACTCATAAGTCCATTTAACATTTCCAAAACCCTAGGTTAGTCATCCTTGGGTACTCATGACCCAATCTTACCCAAGAACACCCAAAATCACCAAATATGGGTTTTATGTTCATCACTTACCCAAACCCTACCCTTAAACCAACTAAAATAAGGAAATCAAAGTTAGAGCTTACCACCACAATCACAACGTAGCTAGTGGATAGATGAACAACTTTAACGCACGTGCTTTGGCCCGAAATCAACTTCTTCCTTCTCGATTCGAGCTCTCTCTCTCTCTCTTAAATGGGTTTCTCACTCTAGAACCTTTAATTGGAGAGATGATAAGGTTGGTGATAATTTTTAGTGTGTTTCAACCACCGAAACAAGTGGCAACTAAAGCCCCAACTCATCCTCAAGTGAAATTACCAAAAAGCCCTTCAAAAATATCAATTTAAAAAAAGCAGAATCCGGCAACAGTAAGAGTGCGCGACGCGCTCCCTTAGATGTGCGCGGAGTGCACGATGCCCAGATCAGTCACTGACCTCTGTTTATTTACACAATGTCTCCTACACTTCATGTACTCTATTTACATCATTGTACGATAAACATTAGGGTCTTACAACTCTCCCCTACTTGAATCGGAGCGCGTCCTCGCGACCCAAGCCGCATGACAAGAGGGAAGATAAACCAACACGAACTCTTCGGATTCCCATGTGAACTCGGAACCCTTACTTCGATGCCAATGAACCTTAAAAGCACTCACCTCTTTATGTCTCAACCTTTTGACCTTTTCGTCGAGTATAGCAATCGGCTCCTCAATATACTCTAACTTATTGTTTAGCTCAATCTCATCTAATGGCACCCACGATGAATCATCCGCAAGACACTTACGGAGATGGGAACATGAAATGTATTATGGATCCCCGCAAGCTCTTCGGGTAATTCCAAACGATACTCAACTTCACCAACACGAGCTAAAATTTTAAATGGCCCAATAAACCGAGGAGCTAACTTTCCCCATTTTCGAAACCGAATAACACCTTTCCATGGCAAAACTTTAAGCATCACCATGTCACCTTCTTGAAACTCAATCGGTCGCCTTCATTTATCGGCATACGACTTTTGTCTATCTTGAGCCTTTTTCAAATGAGCTCGAATCATATCAATCTTGCTATTCGTCTCTAAAACCAAATCGGTACTCCCAATTTCTCTTTGACCCACTTCACCCCAACAAATTGGAGTTCGACACCTACGCCCATAAAGCATCTCATAAGGTGGCATCCGAATACTAGTGTGATAACTATTATTGTACGAGAATTCCACCAATGGTAAGTGCTCATCCCAACTACTGCCGAAATCAATAATACACGCCCGTAACATATACTCCAATATTTGATTCGTACGTTCGGTTTGACCGTCTGTTTGAGGATGGTACGCAGTGCTCAATTTCAATTGTGTACCCATATCTTCATGAAACTTTTCCCAAAACTGAGATGTGAAACGAGTATCTCGATCCAAAATAATAGATATAGGAACCCCGTGTCTCGATATCACCTCCTTGATAAACAACTAGACAAAGTCTCCGACGATATCGCTTCCCGAATGGGAAGAAACGAGGCACTTTCGTCAATCGATCTACTATTACCCAAATCGAGTCAAATTGGGTTCTCGCCGTCTTTGGCAACTTTGTGATAAAATCCATGGTAATGTGCTCCCATTTCCATTTAGGAATTTCTAACGGTTGTAACATACCATACGGCTTTTGGTGTTCGGCTTTAACTTGCAAACACGTGACGCATTGTTCAACATACTTTACAACATCACGTTTCATGCCCGGCCACCAATACTCCTTCTTTAAATCAAGATACATTTTCGTCGCGCCCGGATGAATGGAATACTTTGACTTATGTGCTTCATCAAGTAGCACTCGTCGGAAATATCCCATTCTAGGCACCCACACTCGTCCTTGAAAGGATAACAACCCATGCGGACCTAAGGTAATAAACTCCATTTGGCCCACGATTCGTTCCTCATGCTTATTGTTAATAAAAACTTCAATTTGAATCTCACCGAGCTTTACAAGAAAATCGTTAATGATAATCATGTGTAACGATCTTACTCGTATCGCCGGATGTTGACTCTTCCGAATTAACGCATCCGCGACCACATTCACTTTACCCAGATGATAAAGTATCTCACAATCATAATCCTTTACCACATCCATCCACTTACGTTGACGATAATTCAAATCTCGTTGGTCAAAAAGATGTTTTAAGCTCTTGTGATCCGAATAAATCGTACACTTGACACCGTACAAGTAATGGCGCCAAATTTTCAACGCATGAACCACTGCCGCCAATTCAAGATCGTGAGTCGGGTATCTCGTTTCATGTTCCTTTAATTGTCGAGAGGCATAAGCGATGACTTTACCTCTTTGCATTAGAACCCACCCGATCCCATTTAAAGAAGCATCACAATAAACCGTCATGTCTTTTACGCCTTCCGGCAACACTAACATGAGAGCTTGACACAACTTCTCTTTCAACAATTGGAAAGCAATTTCTTGCTCGTTTTCCCAATTAAATCTCGCGTTCTTTCTTGTCAACTTCGTCAATGGAGAAGCGATCTTAGAAAAGTCTTGGATAAACGACGATAATAATCGGCCAATCTGAGAAAACTTCGGATTTCTGTAGACATAGTTGGTCATCCCCAACTTTTTACCGTCTCAATCTTCCCCGGATCTACTTGAATACCATATTTGTTCACAATATGGCCAAGGAATTGAACTTCCCTTAGCCAAAATTCACATTTGGAGAATTTTTCATACAACTTCTCCTTCCGCAACGTCTTCAACACACCACGCAAATGATGTTCATGTTCCTTCATACTCTTCGAATAGACAAGTAAGTCGTTAATGAACACAATCACTGACTTGTCCAACATTGGTTGGCACACTCGGTTCATAAGATCCATGAATGCCGCCGGTGCATTCGTAAGACCAAAAGGCATAACTACAAACTCAAAATGCCCATAGCGCGTTCGAAAGGCCGTTTTCTCAATATCTTCCTCACGGACCCGCATTTGGTGATAGCCAGACCGTAAGTCAATTTTAGAAAAATAAGTCGCGCCTTGAAGTTGATCAAACAAATCGTCAATCCGAGGCAATGGATAGCGATTCTTGATCGTCACTTTATTCAACTCCCGATAATCAATGCACATCCGCATACTACCATCTTTCTTCTTCACGAACAAAACCGGAGCACCCCATGGCGAGGCACTCGGTCGAATGAAACCCTTTTTAAGCAACTCTTGGGTTTGATTTAACAACTCTTGCATTTCCGTTGGTGCTAAATGATAAGGAGTTTTATCAATGGGGGTATCCCCCGGAACCAACTCAATGCGAAATTCAACTTGTCTTTCCGCCGGAACACCCGGTAATTCGCCTGAAAAAACATCTTCGAATTCACTAACCACCGGGATTTCACGAATGGATGGTGGCTCTTCACGAGTTGTAACAACCCGACTCCAAATCGACACGAAAATATATATATATATATATATATATATATATATATATATATATATATATATATATATATATATATATATATATATATATATATATATATATATATATATATATATATATATATATATATATATATTAAACAAACTACAAGGCCTGACAGGCTTAACCCGCGGCACGGGCGGCCTGGCCGCGGCGCGGCTTAATTCATTTCCACAAGGTCAGAATCTGCAAAACCCTCGACCTTCAATTCATTTGTTAACCCGCGGCGCGCCCATAGGGGTCGCGGCGCGGCTCGCCCCTGTTGCTGATTCTTACTTAATAAAATTACACAAGTGCAAATTTTCGCAAACACAATATCCAACGATTCAAAAGGCTTCGCGCCTCATCAATAAACAAAGTTTACATGTTTTAAAACTCCCAATTAAATATTTGACCATCGAGCATCATTGCTCGTTATAATTCAAAATATAAGTTTCAACCACAAAAAGTTTAACTTCCAAACGACACTTAGAGCATGGTGTTTGGGTTTTAAACTACCCATATCTTGGTCGAACTTCCAAAAGCTATAAATCCCGAGAGTCACTAATCCAACTGAATACCTTTGCCCTTATCCACGTCGGAGCCTAAAAAGGTAAACAACGAGAGGGTAAGCAAAACGCTTAGTGAATTCAATAATTATACATGCACATATATAACCCATCTATTTGCAATCACGCCCAACAAATACCTCATACGAACTTGTAACTCAATAGCATGTCATCAATACTCGTAATACTAACAAGTCGTACATTAACACAAAACCGCATTAGCATATACTCAACCCAATATATATAAACCATATGCTACACAATCACAACATGATATGGTTAACCATAAACGCTATGGTGCTACCGGCTTGTGGTTCACACCATACGTATTTGAGTCATACTCTTTTATAGTGCTACCGGCTCATGGTTCACACTTCGGCGATACCAGCTCGTGGTTCACGCCTTGTTTATAGTGCTACCGGCTCGTGGTTCACACTTCATTTTATAGTGCTACCGGCTCATGATTCACACTTGATGCTACTGGCTCGTGGTTCACATCGCGATACTCATCACTTACATGTTATGGCACTACCGGCCCGATGGTTCATACCATAACATTCACAAATAAATACGCTATATACATATACGTATAATTACTCCACTCACCTCAAAGTCTTTTGTGAAAGATAGCCGAGCTTGCAACCTTCAATGTAACGTACCTATTACATTATGCATATAATCAATCACAAACTCAAGTTGGCCAACCAACTCACTTATCATCCTAGGGTCATTTTGACCCATGGTGCAATTTCGACCCGTTTGCACCCTTAACCCTAAAATTGGGTCAACTTTGTCAAAACTCTAACATATGCCAAATATGGTCTTAAAACACTTCATAACACAAGATTACTGCATTTTCACACACCTTAACCAACTTAGGTCATCAAAGATTTGTTTGACCCATTTCTAAAGTGTAACGACCTTGGATTTTTCAACGTTTATTTATTAATAATTGGTATTATTAATACTTGTGTTAAAACGAATGTACGTTATTGCATTTACATGTTCCCATGATTGCCCGTACTTGACTTTAATTGCCCGAAACGTCCTTGTGACATACAAAACTTGCACGAATAATATTTTCAAGTATTATTTACATTCATGATTAAGTTTTATTAATCATTTTAATTAACTAAAGTTGTTAGTTAATTACTTGGGCTTTTATTGGACTTATTTGTTAATTATTGGAACTTGGGCCTTTATTAGTGTTTTTGGACCTATGAAGCCCACCCTACTTCTTTAGTAGACTTACTAGCCCAACTCTTTCATGTAAGTATCCTTTAATATGAAACTAGAAGAGTTAACTAGTCTTGGAATCTTGTTACTTGTTCTTCCCATGTAATCACCCTTATTAACCAACTTTTATGACACATACATGCTTGTAACTAGTGAGTCTTCTCCTCCCCTTGATCCATTTCCCAACCGTCGGCCTTTGTGGCCTTTTAGAGGTGTTTTAATTTTTTTTTACTACTACACTTACTAGTATTACTCTTCATATTTCAAACACACACATACTTCTCATTTTCTCTCAAACTTTCCTCTCATCTTTTGCTCTCTACTTTGTAAGTATCATGAGTTTTCTTCTTCCTTTTTCTTGACATAAAACTGAAACCAAGAACACATAATCATCATCATCATTTGTTCTTTGTTTGTTGTTTACTTGTTCTTTGTTGTTACTTTGTTAATTGTCTTTGTTAGTTGTTACATACTTGTACAAGAATCAAACTTTCTAGTAAGATTCTTCATTATATCTTGTATTTACAAGAACACTCAAGAACATAAACTTACTAGTTTATAATTCTACCTTTACTTGTTAAAAGATTTAAGTTCATGAGTTGTGAAAGCATACTTGTAATTCATGTTAGTAAACTTTAAAGTTTACTTTCTTAAAGGTCAAGACTTAGGCTTGAATCTTTAATGTATGAAACTCATGAACTAGTTACTTGTTTATTTAGTTTACTACTTCATTTACTTGCACTTTAATTTTGTGATTTTGGTTGTTGTTGGTCAAGTACTACAAGTTAGTCTTGATCTCATTTCTCTTGAACTAAAAGTTAACTTTACTAGTTCAAGAACATGTAAATGAAACTTTTTAATTATAACTTTGTACACTTATGTTAGATCTAGAATTTTGAGTCTTGGATCTTCAAGATCAAACTAAGAATTATGTTTTACAACTCAAGATCTTGATTTCATAAGTTTACTTTTATGTTTGTAACTTATTATTAGTTTTAAAGTTCATGTATGTGTTAGATCTAAGACTTTGATGTAACTTTGGTTCATCAAGCTTCATACAACTCTTAAGTGAGTTGTGCTACATGTCTTAGACCTACACTTGTGTCCTAATAGTCAAAACTTGGTTAATATTACTTTTACATTTCATGTATGTGTTGAATCTAAGACTTTGATGTAACTTTGGTTCATCAAAACACTTGCAACGAGTTGTACACTTGAAGCTATATGTGAGTTGTGCTTCATGTCTTAGACTTACACTTGGGTTATGATGGTCAAACTTTGGTGAAAATGATTCAAACACATCAACGAGTTGTACACTTGAAGCTATATGCATCAAGGATGACAACCGTGATAAGCATCGAACACCAAGAACCACCGGAACCTACTGACCCTACTGTTCTACTGTTTCTGTGTCTGACCCGTATGACCTGGGCTATGGTAATTATTATTTTCAGATATCTCTGTTCGAGTAGATAACTTTTCATATAGGACTCGTCTTAATCCGAGTTACGTTTTAGGATTTATGGCGCTCCGATCGTCACTATGTCCTTTTAACGTTGTGCAGAAATTTCTGACCTACTCGCACTTAGACCGTCACCACAGTCAAACGAAGACGAGTTTGCTTTTGTAAATTTTACCACACTTAAAGGACTCATATACGGAGCCATGGCCACTGGTCTCACCTTAATTCAGTAAGGGTAGAGGCCGTGGTGACTGACCGAACTCAGCCTTTGTTTTAAACTACTTTCATAAACGAAACTTACTTTACACCTTTTGTTAAACGATGAATGATGATGAACCTTAAGACCTTATTTACATAATTTTAAACCTATTCGGATGATTTACTGACTTAGTACTATTTGACTTAGGTTGAGGACCCGTTTGGACAACCTTCATTACTTGCTTACTTTCCGAGTCATACTTTACCGCTACTTTATCATTGTGAGTTATAGCATTCCCTTTTTACTTTAACTTATTTTGGGAACTGAGAATACATGCGGATTTTATGTTTTACATACTAGGCACGAGTACTTCAACTTTATATATGTGTGGGTTATACAACGGCATAAACATTCCCTTTAGCTCGGTAACGTTTAATCATTGGTTTTTGAACCGTGAACGCGAATCTTAGATATGGATCCATAGGGTTTGACATCCCCACTCGGGCTAGTCGCGCTAGCATTTAACGAGTGTTTAATACTTCGTAAACATACGCACTTGCCAAGTGTACTTTCAGGGGGTATAAACGTTAAGTTAGTTACCAAGTGCCCACGGTTAACATATACTTTATCATACTGTTTTGAAACGCTCTTTGTAGCACTGAAATCTCGTGGCCTACCTTACATACTGTTATACTTAAACTATAGCTCACCAACCTTTGTGTTGACGTTTTTAAGCATGTTTTTCTCAGGTGCTTAAGGTTATTTGCTTCCGCTGTCGTGCTAGTCTTGCCGTAGACACCCGCTGCTCTAGTGTTATCACTGCATGAACTGTTTATCTTGCATTCAAACTTTATTACATTTGAAACTATGTTTTGTAACGACCTAAGGGTCACATACATTTATTCATGCTTGCTATTCGTAGAAGCATACTGTTGGTGTAAAACAATTAACGTCGGTTATGACGTCATCTTTTTATCGTGAATGCAACTTCTTTTATCACAGCATGTTGTACTTAACCTTGTAATGATCCTGTTGTTGATGATTCGTACACGATGGTTTTGTACGGGGCATCACATAAAGCAACACACCCATTTGGGTCACCCATAACCCGAGTAACACCCAAAGACTCAACCACGAAGTGTGCTAGTGCTTTTACTACTCATTTAAGACCCATAAACACATTTAACATTTTAAAACCCTAAGTTAGTCATCTTTAAGTCCTCATGACTCAAACTTACCCAAAACCCCCAATTCACTAACAAATGGGTTTTATGTTCATCACTAACCCAAAACCCTAACCCTTAAGCAAATTAAAATAAGGAAATCAAGATTAGAGCTTACCACCACAATCACAATGTAGCTAGTGATTAGATGAACAACTTTAAAACATGCACTTTGGCCCGAAAGCAACTTCTTCCTCTTAGATTTTAGCTTTCTCTCTCTTCAAATGTTTCTCACTCTATAACTTTAATGGGAGAGATGATAAGGTTGGTGGATGTGAACTAAAAGCTCCTACCAACCTTTTAGTGGCCTTAAATCCGGCCTCATGTAAAAAGACCAAAATACCCCACGATTGAATTAAATAAAAAGCAGAAATTTTCGTCAGATGCCAGCCGCGCCGCGGGCCAACTGGCCACACCGCGGCCCAAAACTGTTTCTGATGGTCGCCAGCTTGATATATATACAATATGTACAAAACGGTTTTCGGGTCTTACAACTCTCCCCCACTTGATTCGGATTGCGTCCTCGCAATCTAAGCCGCATGACAAGCAGGAAGATATACCAAAACGAACTCTTCGGGTTTCCACGTAAATTCGGAACCCTTACTATGACGCCATTGGACCTTAAAAGTCCTCACCTCTTTATTCCTCAACCTTTTGACCTTCTCATCGAGTATAGCAATCGGCTCCTCAATATACTCTAACTTATTGTTTAGCTCAATCTCGTCTAATGGCACCCATGATGAATCATCCGCAAGACACTTACGGAGATGGGAAACATGGAATGTATTATGGATTCCCGCAAGCTCTTCGGATAATTCCAAATGGTACGCAACTTCGTCAACATGAGCTAAAACCTTAAATGGGCCAATAAACCGAGGAGCTAACTTTCCCCGTTTTAGAAACCGAATAATACCTTTCCATGGCGAAACCTTAAGCATCACCATGTCACCTTCTTGGAATTCGATCATTCGCCTACGTTTATCGGCATACGACTTTTGTCTATCTTGAGCCTTTTTCAAATGAGACCGAATCATATCAATCTTGTTATTCATTTCTAAAACCAAATCGGTACTCCCGATTTCCTTTTGTCCCACTTCACCCCAACAAATTGGAGTTTGACACCTCCGCCCATAAAGCATCTCATAAGGTGGCATCCCGATACTAGTATGATAACTATTATTGTACGAGAATTCCACCAAAGGAAAGTGCTCGTCCCAACTACCACCGAAATCAATAATACACGCCTGTAACATATCCTCCAATGTTTGATTCGTACGTTCGGGTTGACCGTTCGTTTGAGGATGATACGCCGTGCTCAATTTCAATTGTGTACCCATATCTTCATGAAACTTCTCCAAAAACCGAGATTTGAAACGGGTATCTCGATCCGAAATAATAGATATAGGAACTCCTTGCCTCGATATCACTTCCTTGATGAAAAATTTAGCCAAGGTCTCCGACGATATCGCTTCCCGAATGGGAAGAAACAAGGCACTTTTCGTCAATCGATCAACTATCACCCAAATCGAATCAAATTGGGTTCTCGCCATTTTAGGTAACTTTGTAATGAAATCCATGGTAATGTGCTCCCATTTCCACTTCGGGATTTCTAACGGTTGTAACTTACCATACGGCTTTTTGTGTTCGGCTTTAACTTGCAAACACGTGACGCATTGCTCGACATACTTGACAACATCACATTTCATATCCCGGCCACCAATACTCTTTCCTCAAATCAAGATACATTTTTGTCGTGCCCGGATGAATAGAATACTTTAACTTATGTGCTTCATCAAGTAGCATTCGTCGATGATCACCCATTTTAGGCACCCACACCCTTCCTTGAAAAGATAACAAACCATGTGGATCTAAGGTAATAGACTCCGTTTGTCCCACGATTCGTTCCTCATGCTTATTGTTAACAAAAGCTTCAATTTGAGTCTCGCCAAGCTTTACAAGAAAATCGTTAGTAATAATCATGCGTAACGATCCTACTCGTATCGCCGGATGTTGACTCTTCCGACTTAACGCATCCGCGACCACATTCGCCTTACCCGGATGATAAAGTATTTCACAATCATAGTCTTTCACAACATCCATCCATCTACGTTGACGATAATTCAAATCTCGTTGATCGAAAAGGTGTTTCAAACTCTTGTAATCCGAATAAATCGTACACTTGACACCATACAAGTAATGGCGCCAAATTTTCAATGCATGAACAACCGCCGCCAACTCAAGATCATGAGTCGGATATATCGTTTCGTGTTCCTTTAATTGTCGAGAGGCATACGCAATGACTTTACCACATTGCATTAGAACACAACCGATCCCATTTAAAGAAGCATCAAAATAAACCGTCATGTCCTCTACACCTTCCAGCAATACTACAACTGGAGCTTGACACAACTTCTCTTTTAACAATTGAAAAGCAATTTCTTGCTCGTTCTCCCAATTAAACCTTGCGTTCTTTCTCGTCAATTTCGTCAATGGAGAAGCAAATTTAGAAAAGTCTTGGGTAAACCGACGATAATAACCGGCCAATCCGAGAAAACTTCGGATTTCCGTAGGCGTAGTCGGTCGTCCCCAACTCTTTACCGTCTCGATCTTCCCCGGATCTACTTGAATACCATCTTTGTTCACAATATGGCCAAGGAATTGAACTTCCCTTAGCCAAAATTCACATTTGGAGAATTTTTCATACAATTTCTCCTTCCACAACGTCTTTAACACACCACGGAAATGATGTTCATGTTCCTTCATACTCTTCGAATAGACAAGTATGTCGTCAATGAACACAATTACCGACTTGTCCAACATAGGTTGGCACACTCGGTTCATAAGATCCTTGAATGTCGCCAGTGCATTCGTAAGACTAAAAGGCATAACTATAAACTCAAAATGCCCGTAACGCGTTCGAAAGGCCGTTTTCTCAATATCTTCCTTACGGACCCGCATTTGGTGATAGCTGGAACCGGAGGTCAATCTTAGAGAAATAAGTTGCACCTTGGAGTTGGTCAAACAAATCGTCAATCCGAGGCAATGGATAACGATTCTTTATCGTCACTTAATTCAACTCCCAATAATCGATGCACATCCGCATACTACCATCCTTCTTCTTCACGAATAAAACCGGAGCGCCCCATGGTGAATCACTCGGTCGAATAAAACCCTTTTCAAGCAACTCTTGGGTTTGATTTAACAACTCTTGCATTTTCGTCGGCGCTAAACGATAAGGAGTTTTAGCAATGGGAGTAGCCCCTGGAACCAACTCAATGCGAAATTCAACTTGTCTTTCCGCCGGAACACCCGGTAACTCATCTGGAAAAACGTCTTCAAACTCATTTACCACCGGAATTTCACGAATGGGTGGTGGATCATCACGAGTATCAACAACATGGGCAAGAAAAGCCATGCCACCACTAACAAGGAAACGACGTGCCCGTACAAAAGTGCATATCGGCACAAGTCTTCTTCGCTTATCACCATGAATAATTAACTCTCCCCCACTTGGGGTCTTCACACGAATAGATTTTTCATGGCATGCAATATCGGCTCTATTACGATTGAGCCAATCCATACCAACAACGATATCAAAATCGCCCAAAGTCATCGGAATGAGATCAATTTTAAAGTTTTCGGCACCAAACACAACAACACAATTTTTACACACATCAATCACTAGCACCGTCTTGCCGTCCGCTATTTCGACTTCTACCAGACGACTTAACTTAGCTAATGGTTTATTAAGTTTAGGCACAAATTTTGGTGACACAAACGACAAGTTAGCACCACTATCAAAAAGTATCCTCGCCGGATTAGAATTAACCGTGAAAGTACCTGAAACGACTTCATTGGATTGTTAGGCTTCATCATTCGTCATCAAATAGTTACAACCCCTAGCCGTACCCGCCGCCTTCTCCAACTTCTTAACATGATCAATATTCAAATCGGGACATTCCGGCCTCTTGTGCCCTTCTTTACCACAATTGTAGCAAGTAAGCTTGGTCGACGTCTTGGTACAATCACGGGCCATGTGTCCTCTTTGATTACAATTATAACACGTGGGTTCGAAACCCTCGAAAGCACCCTTCTTTACACTATTAACACTTTCGGAGCCTTTCTTATTCTTTTTGTTCGAAAAGTTCGAATGACTTGAACCTTCAAACTTCCTCTTAGAAAAAGAGAAATCACTTCTTTTTGGAACCTCCGGTTCAAAACCCCGAGCTAATTCAAATAACTCTTCAAAAGACTTAGTCATTCCCCGACTAATCTTACCATTCAACTCATCATTCATGGTACGGTAGAAATCCTTCATCAACTTGTGATCGTCTCCAACATATTCCGGACAAAAACGAGTCTTTGCCAAGAAGGTAGACTTGAGAGTAACCAAGTCCATTGAACCTTGTCGCAAATTGTGCAACTCGTCCCAGATTCTATCAAGGTCGGAAGACGTTCGGTATTCTTTGAAGAATTCCTTCTTAAACTCCTCCCACGTCAAGCTCATGCATTGCTCTTCACCATATAATTGGATTTTATCATCCCACCACAACTTCGCCTCTTCTCGTAACATGCTAGAACCATACCTCGCCTTCTTCTCGGGAGGACATTCCACGGTACGGAAAGCTCCCTCGATATCGGAAATCCAACATGTGCTTTTCAATGAATCTCGTACCCCATTAAACATCGGGGGTTGAGCATCCTTGAAATTTTTGTAATGGAAGTCCCGCCTTCCATTCCCATCATTATCATGACCCCCTTCGCTACGAGGATGAATGTTTCTAGCTTCTAATGCCTCCTCGATCGCGGCATTCATTCACTCATTGATCATTTCGGTTACTTGCCCATCAACCGATTCTTGTATAACCTTTCGGACATCGTCAAGAAATTCCGTTTTTAGCTTTTTAAAGATGGCCTCAACCTTGGCCGTGAGTTCAACGTCCTCGCTCGTGCCTCCTTCATTGGTATCATGTCCATTTCTCATTTTCATTCTATAAAATGAAGTAAATTAAATAACGAACGAAAAGACATGACACAATATACATGAACACCTCACCGCCCCATCTTGCTCAACAATCGTCGTACATCGCTTGTTTGACACGATTTGAACCCGTAACAATGGTAGCTAATCATTGTTACGTGAGCACGTCGCATTAACTCGCTAGTACAACGTCTATCTCGCTTGATGATTGCAATACACAACACAAAACAATTATCGCATAGTTAGCTCGCCTAAACCTAGGCACTAACCAATCCCTGGTCCGACCCGTCTCCTACAAGTCCCGCATAACGCGCATACACAATTCAAGTCTAAGTCTAGGAACCTATCTCAAGTCGCCTAAATCCCTTAGACCATGCTCTGATACCACTTGTAACAACCCGACTCCAAATCGACACGAAAATATTTTTTTTTTTAAACAAGCCACAAGGCCTGACCGGCTTAACCCGCGGCGCGGGCGGCCTAGCCGCGACGCGACTTAATTCATTTCCACAAGGTCAGAATCTGCAAAACCCTCAACCTTCAATTCATTTGTTAACCCGCGGCGCGCCCATAGGGGCCGCGGCGTGGCTCGCCCTTGTTGCTGATTCTTACTTAATAAAATTACAAAAGTGCAAATTTTCGCAAACACAAGATCCAACGATTCAAAAGGCTTTGCACCTCATTAATAAACAAAGTTTACATGTTTTAAGACTCCCAATTAAATATTTGACCATCGAGCATCATTGCTCGTTATAATTCAAAATATAAGTTTCAACCACAAAAAGTTTAACTTCCAAACGATACTTAGAGCATGGTGTTTGGGGTTTAAACTACCCATATCTTGGTCGAACTTCCAAAAGCTATAAATCTCGAGAGTCACTAATCCAACTGAATACCTTTGCCCTTATTCACACCGGAGCCTAAAAATGTAAACAACGAGAGGGTAAGCAAAACGCTTAGTGAATGCAATAATTATACATGCACATATATAACCCATCTATTTGCAATCACGCCCAACAAATACCTCATACGAACTTGTAACTCAATAGCATGTCATCAATACTCGTAATACTAACAAGTCGTACATTAACACAAAATCGCATTAGCATATACTCAACCCAATATATATAAACCATATGCTACACAATCACAACACGATATGGTTAACCATAAACGCTATGGTGCTACCGGCTTGTGGTTCACACCATACGCATTTGAGTCATACTCTTTTATAGTGCTACCGGCTCATGGTTCACACTTCGGCGATACCGGCTCGTGGTTCACGCCTTGTTTATAGTGCTACCGGCTCGTGGTTCACACTTCATTTTATAGTGCTACCAGCTCGTGGTTAACACTTCATTTTATAGTACTACCGGCTCGTGGTTTACACTTGATGCTACCGGCTTGTGGTTCACATCGTGACACTCATCACTTACATGTTATGGCACTACCAGCTCGATGGTTCATACCATAACATTCACAAATAAATACGCTATATACATATACGTATAATTACTCCACTCACCTCAAAGTCTTTTGTGAAAGATAGCCGAGCTTGCAACCTTCAATGTAACGTACCTATTACATTATGCATATAATCAATCACAAACTCAAGTTGGCCAACCAACTCACTTATCATCCTAGGGTCATTTTGACCCATGGTGCAATTTCGACCCGTTTGCACCCTTAACCCTAAAATTGGGTCAACTTTGCCAAAACTCTAACATATGCCAAATATGGTCTTAAAACACTTCCTAACACAAGATTATTGCATTTTCACACACCTTAACCAACTTAGGTCATCAAAGATTCGTTTGACCCATTGCTAAAGCAACACACCCATTTGGGTCTCCCACAACCCGAGTAACACCCAAAGACTCAACCACGAAGTGTGCTAGTGCTTTTACTACTCATTTAAGACCCATAAACACATTTAACATTTTAAAACCCTAAGTTAGTCATCTTTAAGTCCTCATGACTCAAACTTACCCAAAACCCCCAATTCACTAACAAATGGGTTTTATGTTCATCACTAACCCAAAACCCTAACCCTGAAGCAAATTAAAATAAGTAAATAAAGATTAGAGCTTACCACCACAATCACAACGTAGCTAGTGATTAGATGAACAACTATAAAACACGCACTTTGGCCCGAAAGCAACTTCTTCCTCTTAGATTTGAGCTTTCTCTCTCTTTAAATGTTTCTCACTCTAAAACTTTAATGGGAGAGATGATAAGGTTGGTGGATGTGAAATAAAAGCTCCAACCAACCTTTTAGTGGCCTTAAATCCGGCCTCATGTAAAAAGACCAAAATACCCCACGCTTGAATTAAATAAAAAGCAGAAATTTCCGTTAGATGCCAGCCGCGCTGCGGGCCAACTGGCCGCGCCGCGGCCCAAAACTGTTTCTGATGGTTGCCAGCTTGATATATATACAATATGTACGAAACGGTTTTCGGGTCTTACACGAGTATCAACCACATGGGCAAGAAAAGTCATGCCACCACTAACAAGAAAACGCCGTGCCCGTGCATAAGTGCATAATGGCACAAGTCTTCTCCGTCTCTCACCGTGAATAAGTAACTCTCCCCCACTTGGGGTCTTCTCACGAATAGATTTTTCATGGCATGCAATATCGGCTCTATGATGATCGAGCCAATCCATACCAACGACAATATCAAATTCACCCAAGGTCATCGGGATAAGATCAATTTTAAACATTTTGGAACCAAACACAATATCACAATCATTACAAACATCAACCCCTAGCACCGTCTTACCATCCGCTATTTCAACTTCTACCGGATGACTTAACTTAGCTAGCGGTTTATCAAGCTTAGACACAAATCTTGGAGAAACAAACGATAAATTAGCACCGCTATCAAATAGGATCCTTGCCGGATTAGAGTTAACCATGAAAGTACCTGAGACAACTTCGTTTGATTGCTTGGCCTCATAATGGGTCATTAAGTAATTTCGTCCCCTCGCCATCCCCGCCGCCTTTTCTAGTTTCTTAACTTGATCATTCCTCAAATCGGGACATTCCGTCCTTCGGTGACCCTCTTTATTACAATTACAACAAACGATTTTGTTAGAAGATGAGTTCGTACAATCACGGGCCATGTGCCCTTGTCGCCCACAATTGTAGCATGTGGGTCCAAAACTCTTAGAAGCCCCCTTTTTCACACTACCGATGCTCTCGGTCACACTCCTACTCTTTTTGTTCGAGTGGCTAGTAGCTTCAAATTTTCGTTTGCCAAAGATGAAGTCACTCTTTCTCGGAGCAAGCGACTCAAAACCCTTAGCGATATCAAATAGTTCATCAAAAGTTTTCGCCGAATTCCTACTAATCCTTTCTTGATAGTTATCATTCAAGGTTTGGTAGAAATCTTCTTTCAACATATGGTCATTCCCGACATACTCCGGGCAAAATTGGGTCTTTGATAACAAAAGTGGACTTGAGAGTGTTCAAATCCATTGACCCTTGCCTCAAAGTACGCAACTCGTCCTTAAGCCTTGAAAGATTGGCCGAAGTTCGGTACTCCTTGAAAATTTTCTCCTTAAGCTCGTCCCACGTCAAACTCATGCTTTGTTCTTCGTCATAAAGTCGGACTTTCGCATCCCACCACAACTTGGCATCACCCCTCATCATGCTACTACCATACATTGTCCTTTTATCGAGAGGGCACTCACTAGTACGAAAAGCCTCCTCCATGTCAGAGATCCAACGAGCACTCTTGAGTGGGTCTCGTTCACCCTCAAAGGTAGGAGGTTGAGTATCTTTGAAATTTTTATAGTGGAAGTCTCGCCTTCCAACATTATCCTCTTGAAGAACAATTTTAACTTGTTCCTTGACTAGATTGACTACTTTCTCATCAATCGAATCTAAGAACATCTTCCTAATGTCCTCTAGAAAGGCCGCATGACGCCTTTACATAATGGCCTCAACCTTGGCCGTAAACTCGACATCCTCACTCGTACCCCCTTCATTATTCTCGGGTCCGTTTCTCGTCTTCATACTATAAAACGAAAATAGGTTAAACAATGAAACGAAAGGACTTAACATAAAAGCATATATGTACATCTCACACCGCCCCATCTTGCTCAACAATTGTCGTACATCGCTTGTTTGACCCGATTTGAACCCGTAACAATGGTAGCCAATCATTATTACGCGAGCACGTCGCATTAACTTGCTAGTACAAAGTCTATCTCGCTTGATGATTGCAAATACAATACAAAACAATTAGCGCATAGTTAATTCACCTAAACCTAGGCACTAACAAATCCCCAGTCCGACCCGTCTCCTACAAGTCCCGCATAAAGTGCATACACAATACAAGTCTAAGTCTAGGCACCTATCTCAAGTCGCCTAAATCCCTTAGACTATGCTCTGATACCACTTGTAACAACAAAACCCGTTATCCAACCGAATACGTGCAATAATAATTTTTTTTTTACAAAGGGGTGCGCGGCGCGCACGAGCTCCATCAGCTTCTGTCCGGTTTTGCCAATTTTCAAATAAAGATCCCCCACTTCCCGACACTTTTAGACGAAACGCTTTTCACAACATGTTATAATAATTAAAACTCACACGATTCAATAATAAAATAAGTTTTACAAAATCGGGCCCACATATGCCGTAATACGAGTTTCGTACAAAATAGAAGTTTCGACCACACTAGTTTAAATTCCAAACTACACTTTGAGCATGGTGTTTGGGGTTAAACTACCCAAATCTTGGTCAAACTTCAAAAGCTATACGTCCAAAAGCTTCTCCTAATATAATGAAGCGGGATCACTAATCTAAACAAACGCCCTTACCCTTGTCCACGCCGGAGCCTATAAAAAGGTAAACAACGAGAGGGTAAGCAAAACGCTTGGTAAATGCAATAATTATACACATACATATATAATATACCTACTTGCAATCACTTACACACATACCGCATACATGCTAGTAACATAATTAGCATACCATCTCAAGTACGAAGCTAAAAATCTCCAAAACCGTAAATAGCATAATCAATAGCATATAATTGACATAATACAATATGCTACAATACAATACACAACCATGGTTAACCATTCTCGCGTCATGGTGCTACCGGCTTTTTGATTCATACCATACGCATCGGTTATGATGCTACCGGCTCTTTGGTTCACATCACAACCCGAGTCATACTCGCGCTAAAGTGCTACCGGATCTTTGGTTCACACTCTAACAACTCGTGCCATAGTGCTACCGGCTCTTTGGTTCACACTACAACACACGTACTATGACGCTACCGGCTCTTTGGTTCACATCATAGCACAATCGCACATACTATGGCACTACCGGCTCTTTGGTTCATACCATAGCATACAAATAAATACATTATATACATACGCATATAATCATTCCACTCACCTTAACCCCTTCGGTGAATGTTTTATACTACCGCAAGCTTCAAGGCAAAGTACCTAATACAATAAGTACTCAATCAACATACAAACTAGTTGGACTAAACACCAACCATTCACTCATGTGCATTTAATGACTTAGATGCATTAAATGCCCCATTTTCACCAAAACCGTCCATTTAAGGTCAAGACCATCACATATCACTAAAAGCTAGTGACTAAGGTCCAACAACACTAACTAATACACAATTAGGGTATTTCATACCCATCATTCCCAACTAGGTCAATTATTACCCATTTAACCATTTTAAAGTCACACACCTATTTCGGGTCATCCACTAACCCCATTAACACCCATTTGCTTAATAACTAGATGTGCTAGTAATTAACCAACCAATTATGACTCATAAGTCCATTTAACATTTCCAAAACCTTAGGTTAGTCATCCTTGGGTCCTCATGACCCAATCTTACCCAAGAACACCCAAAATCACCAAATATGGGTTTTATGTTCATCACTAACCCAAACCCTACCCTTAAACCAATTAAAATAAGGAAATCAAAGTTAGAGCTTACCACCACAATCACAACGTAGCTAGTGGATAGATGAGCAACTTTAACACACGCGCTTTGGCCCGAAATCAACTTCTTTCTTCTCAATTCGAGCTCTCTCTCTCTTAAATGGGTTTCTCACTCTAGAACCTTTAATTGGAGAGATGATAAGGTTGGTGATAATGTTTAGTGTGTTTCAACCACCAAAACAACTGGCAACTAAAGTCCCAACTCGTCCTCAAGTGAAATTACCAAAAAGCCCTTCAAAAATATCAATTTAAAAGAAGCAGAATCCGGCAACAGTAAGAGTGCGCGGCGCGCTCCCTTAGATGTGCGCGGAGCACACGATGCCCAGATCAGTCACTGACCTTTATTTATTTACACAATGTCTCCTACACTTCATGTACTCTATTTAAATCACTATACGATAAACATCAGGGTCTTACAGCCGTCAACTTAGGTCCCGTTACGTGGACATAAGTCTTTAAAATAAAGTTTGACCAAAATATGTCGCATTCATTTCAAATGTAAGGATGTTTCAAGGTTTACAAAAGTAATTTAACAACATGTTACGTTACAATGTTTAAAGTACAAATGAAACCTATGCGACATAATTTAAAGTAAAGTCAAAAGACGCTCCATGTATGCATGTATACTCGACATCCAAGCAAGTATCAAAATAGTGTGCGAAAGCATGTATCACTTAGCATTCAAGGACCTGAGAAAAACATAGAAAATCTATCAACAAAAACGTTGGTGAAATCATAGGTTTAGTAAGTATGTTGTATTGAACCACAAGATTTAGTATAAGTTAATTATCCAAATCATTTACATTTCAAAAGTTGTTGTTTGTATCACGAGCACCCAATTATCAAGGCTTAACTGAATGGTACCTCTGAATCATAGTGTTAGAACCTACACTATACCTGAAAATATATTTCATCCGCTAACGGTAGCGAACCGTCCGAATGAGGGCTCTTCAAGCCCGTATGGATCCACACAACATAAGTTCTCGCTTACACCCTACAAGTGTAACTAATGATAATTGAACTTGAGAATTTTTGTTCTAACTCGCACGTGGAATGTTTGTTTTCGTACTTGTGTTCAAAGTATAGAAGTATAAACCGTATATGTTTCTCATCTCATGATTTAAAGAGTAAAAGTTGTTGAAAAAGTGGGACTATGATCTCACCTTGAGTGCACGAGTAAAAGGTACTTCACAAAGTAAACGTGTGCAAGAACGAATGCTAGTCTTGACCTAAACAAGTAGGTTGTATCAATATCGGTAAAATACGAGGTCGGTCAAAGTTGTTCAATTAGTCCTATGGCTCGTTACGACTCGATTATATAGCATGTGAGTCAAGTTGTCAAGTTTCATGCAAGATATAAGTACAAGAGAGAGCTTATAACGATTAAACAAAGAATTGGTTAAGTTTGAATAAAAGTCAACTTTGGTCAAAGTCAAAGTCAACGAAAAAGTCAACGTGTTCGGGTCGGGTCTCGGAAAATTTTTCTAAGTTACATAATCATATATGAGCATCTTAGAACTAGTTACATGTTAATCGGAGGTGCGTAGCATAGTTAGAAGTAAACAAAAAATGACAATTTTGGACAGCCCATAATGTTACGCCCGCAATGTCCTGGGTTACGGCCGCAATAGCCTGGGTTACGGCCGTAATGGCCTGGGTACAGCCACAACTTGTGTCCTTCAGGTGCTGAAATGCTGAATTTTTCTAAGTGTCGAGCCAAACTTCTTTCATTCATAACTAATGATCCGAAAACGCTAAAAACGCATACCATACATCGTTGGAAAGGTATTTTAACAAAGAATACAACTAAACACATATCATAAATCAAATCCAACATTTACGATAACAGAATACTCGTCAAATGATCATTTAATGCTCACCATTTAACGTTTCAAGCTCATAAATGTAAATGATGATTCGGGAACTTAACACACACATATAATACGCCGTTTCGTAGGTAATTATGCATACAATACTACTAAACACTTACCAACAACATTTCAAAGCATTTAATGCATCAAAATTCACATTTAAGGCTACCAAACCCTAACCAAAAATCATAAACTCAACAATCATGTTAATGGAGTCTTTCTAAGTCAACCTACACATCAAATTGAAGCTAATGATACTAGTAACACATTTAATACATGAACTTTAACATCTAACAACATTTAATCAACCAAAACTCAAGATTAAACAAGTCACTTTTCATGTTCAAGCCAGTTGCACAAAAATGTCAAGAATGAGCAAACAAATCATATATATTCATGTTAGACTCGAGCCATAGACACTAACTAACACTTTTATTTGTTAAGAACACCAAGAACAAAAATCTAGAGTTTTTAAAAAACTTACCCCAAGTTATGAAATTGGTACCAAATTAAAGCTCTTGATTAGTAGATCACTAATATGTAATTTTTTTTGTTATAGGCTTGCTAAATCGAATTTAGATGATGAATCTTTGTTGAGTGGGTTTGAGAGAAAATGGAAGTATCAAAAAGAAAAAGGGAGGTGGAATGAATGGTGGAGAGGAGATGGTTGACTAGTTGACCTAGTTGATCAAGTTTGATCATTTGGCACAAATAGTCCCTCGAGTTTAAAAGAGGGTGCTTGAATTAACTAAACGAATTATTTTAAATACGCATTTTAACGGGTGATTTTATAATTTAATAAAGGACTTTAAATAAATAAACGGAAAAAGACGGGTCATTACAGTTTCAGCCTCACTTGTCCATACAAAACTCTTTTGCTTTAGACAACCTTTCAAGGTTTTGAAAAATGGAAATTCCCTTTCAGCAGCCTTGGACAAAAACCATGTTAACGCGGCTAACTTATCCGTCAAAATTTGCACTTCTTTAACTGTCTTAGGCGCAGTCATATTCTCAATGGTCGCTATCTTCTTTGGGTTAGCTTAAATACCCTGCTCAGTAATGAGATAGCCCAAAAATTTTCCTTCAGTTTCGCCAAAACTACACTTTGACGGATTGAGCTTCATATTTATCCTGCGCAATGTATCAAATGTTTCCCGCATATCGTCTAAAATACGTGCTTGCGTTGTGCTTTTAATCACTAAATCATCCACATAAGCCTCGAGGTTGCGCCCAATTTGGGTTTCAAACACAGTGTCAATTAGCCGTTGGTATGTTGCACCCGCATTGATTAAACCAAAAGGCATCATTATATAAGAAAATATACCCTTGTCTGTATGAAAATCGGTTTTATCTGCATCTTCCCTAGCCATTGAAATCTTATGATATCCCCTCGCAGCATCTAAAAAACATTTGTACAGAAAGGCATGCAATGATTCCACTTTCAAATCAATTTCTGGAAGTGGATAATTATCTTTAGGGCATGCTTTATTTAGGTCATTGAAATCAATGCACATTCTCCATGAGCCATCAGGCTTTTTCACCAAAATCGGGTTCGCAATCCATGATTGATATTTAACTTCGCGCAAAATACCTGCTGCCACCAGCTTTGTTACCTCCTCACATAGCCATTTAGTGCGATCTGGGGCCATACCCATGCGCTTCTGGACTACAGGCTTTAAGGCATGATTGACATTGAGTTTGTGTTCCGCAATATGACACGGAATGCCAGTCATATCATTCTCACATCAAGCAAAAACATCCATGTACTCCATGAGTAACTGCACAATCTGCATTTTTGTATCCGCACTAATATTGAGGCCAACTTTAATTTTTTGATTAGGATACTGAAGATTAACCACTACCATATTATCCGCAGCATCAGCGCATTTTTTAACTGCACTTTTCATATTAACAGCCGCACAAATAGGGATGACACTCGTCGAGCTTATCGTTGCAACACCTTTACACGTTGTAAATTTAATCATGCCCTGAATGGTAGATGGAATACCCAACGCGGATCTGCCCAACAACAAGAAGTCCGCATAACATAGAAATCTAGTCGTGCTTGGCGCACTAAATTAGCATCATTTTCATCAAAAAGCTCAATATTTAAAGACAATAGCCCTATAGGCAATAAAGATTCTCCCGCAAAACCAGTTAGCGAGGCTGCGGTGAGTTTTAAGTTTGCCCTAATACTCTCCGGCAATTGAACAAAGCATTGCTCATAAACAATGTCAACACTACTGCCATTATCAACATGAACTTTCATAAGTGTGATTCCAGTCTGTGCGATTTTGCATGATATTACTATCGGCATCTCAGAGAAATCTTCGCTTTGCATTTTGGAAAAACTTATTGGCGCGAACTGCCATTTCTGAAGCATTTTTGTCGATTTTCGCTTTCTTCCCCTCTTTTGAGCATTTGCTTGTATAGTGACAGTGGTATCACAGACGTTTGCATTATTATTCGTCATTTCCACGAATAATCAAATTGCCGCGAATTTCAAACGTATTCACCTGTGAATCATCAAAACAATACACGATTAGAATTAAACAACCCAAATTATTGTTCGATAGCACAAAACAAAAATTCCGAGTTTAATTTTGAACGTGTCTCACGGATGGCACCAATTGATCAATCCTAGATTAAAGATATCTAATTAAGGATTGAGTGCAATGAGATTAAAGTGGTGGAATGAGATGTTTGATGATTGTTTTGGGCCCTAATGATCGTCTTTCACTTTATCAATCAAGTGATCAACCACCCCGACCCGGTCTTGATTGTTAATTAGCATGATTCACCTTAAGACAATGTAAAAGTTCCTTGGGCAAAGTCACAAGTGAACATTACAAAGGTCTGGGCAAATGGCAGAGAATCAACAACCTATAAATGAGAGGCCAAGCTCTCTATTTATAGTTTCCAGAATATTCGCGGTATGCGGGTTGTCTAATCATCCGCGTTAACTTAGCGAAAATAATCCGCAGTCTTTTATTAGTGCGCCATATTATCCGCTATCTTAACTTTCAGCGGATATACCGAGTCCTTTAAATATACTTCGCGTAACTTCTGGTTTTAGCCTTTAGCACTTAAAATATGCATATACAATACTATGTATATGATCAACATCAACATTCCACTGTCAACTCACACCAGTATTACTCCACAACAAAACATACCGCCTATCATAAAAATAAATTGCAAAAAATAAAATAAAAAATATCACCAACCCACCCAGTCCCTTTACAAATGATCTAAGCATAAAACTTGTTGAAGTCAAATGCTTTACGAGCATTTTTTATTTAAATCGAAATGTCAAAATCAAGCTTACAACTTATAGTCGGTCAATTTATGATTTGGTCGGCTGGACTGGTTGGCAAATATCGAACTTTTGACAAACATCTTCCAACTACTTTCTTAATACGGAGTAACAAATTTACAATGTATATACAATTTACGATTTTATATAAAATAAAACAATATAATCGACAATATAAGATCACATTCGACTTAAGGATGGCAATGAGCCGATAAAAAACCCGTGATCCGCGAATGCCTGTATCTATGATGGGATGATATTTATAAAAAAAATGTACCGCAAATACGGGTCGGATAAAATTTTGTACACGTTGGCAGGTCGTAAATATCTTATACCCAGCGCGGGTAAAACACGACCCATCAATCCGTAATGTTCGTTTGAACTACTCGCATGTATACCCGTTTATCCGCATACATATACTTAAAATTATATAATATATAATTTCAATTTTTTAATGTATTTTAATAATTATTCTCGGGTTTACTCGCTGGTAGTAGGTATCCGTGATTAAAAATTTGTTAAAGTGCATATTTTGTAAACCGGCGGGTCGCGGATATGGCATACAAATTTACCTGTTGGTAGATAAATGGGTACCACGGGTAATGAAAAATTTTTGGCGGGCAAGTAGTGGATTTTAAGGATTTGTGCCCGTCGACGAAATTGCATAGATAAGAGAAGAAATCGTAGGAAAAATAAGGTTTTGATTAGCCTTTACAAGTTGATTAAACAAAGAAACTCTCTCTGATTATAATGCTCTAATAATCGTTCACATCAAGGCTTATACTTAATTTAGTATAGATTGAGTTTCCATCCCTAATTCGACTTTACATCATTAATTCATTAATTGTTATAGGGTGTGTTTGTCCGAACTAGCTGGAGCTTATTATTTTTAACGAGAAGCTGAAGCTTATCTTTCTGTAAGTGTTTTGAAAAGTAGCTGGTGCTGGAGCTTATACATGTGAATTGATTTAAAAGGACTCATTTATAAAATGTAAATTAAATTAATATGATAAAGGGTATTTTGGTAATTTCTAGTATCATAAGCTATACTTTTTTATAGAAGCTACTTTCAAGAGCTTAAAAATCTAGAGCTTATTTTTCTATAAGAACTATTTTTATTGTTTATCAAACAAAACTTGTGACTTATAACTTAATTATTTTATAAGCTTAAGCTCTCATAAGCTAGTCACCCAAACACACTCATAGAGTGTGTTTGACCGAACTAGCTGCTGGAAGCTTATTGCTGGAGATGTAAGCTGGAGCTTATTATTTTTATCGAGAAGATGAAACTTATTTTTCTGTAGGTGTTTGATAAAGTAGTCGGAGCTGAAGTTTATTGTAACGACCCTGGATTTTTCAACGTTTAATTATTAATAATTTATTATTAATGCTTGCGTTTTAATGAACGTGTTGTTATACGTGTTACTTGTTACCGTATTTAACTTTACATGCCCGATTTGTCTTTGTGACACACGTACTTTACACGAATAATATTTTCGAATATTATTTACATTCATGATTAATTAATATTAATCATTTTTAATTAACTAATGTTAGTAGTTAATTACTTGGGCCTTATTTATTTAATTGCATACTTACTTGGACTTCGGCTTTTATTATTTGATATGGACTTGGAAGCCCACCATACTTTCTTAATGGACTAGTTAGCCCAACATTAAGCTAATGAATTATTAAGAGTAAGATCAAGGATTAATTAATCATGAGGAATCTAGTTACTTACACATTTACACCATTTTCCCATACCCTTTAGCTTTATTACCATTCCAAGCATTCACCATCTCCCCATGTTAGAAAGTTGGAGTTTGACCTTACTCTATTTGGCACCCTTGGCCGTGATTTTCAATGGGGAGGAGGGAGGATTCAAATTTTTTTTTTTGTTACTTATTACTAGTGTATTACTTCACATTTCACACACACTCTTACTTGCATTCTTTTACTCTTTTTTTTCTCTCAAGACTTCTAAGCAACAAAGCTTCACTTTCTCTCTTTTTCTTCCTCTAAAAACCGCCACCATCATTCATAAATTACTTGTTCTTTGTTTGTGATTACTTAATTGTTATTTTTTGTTGTTAAAGATCAAGTTTTCTAACTTGTATCTTCATGAAATCTTGTTACTTCCATCTTTATTTGATGAAGTCAAGAACAAGGAATCTAAACTTTCTAGTTTATGGTTCTACACTTAAATGTTTTCAAGATTTAAAGTTCATAAGTTTCATATTCATACTTGTGTTCATGTTTGTAGACTTAAATCCTAAGATTCAAACTTTGATTTGAATCTTCCTAAGTATGAAACAAAACATGAACATAATACTTGTACTTTAGTTTATTTTCCTTCTTTTGTAAGTACTTTAAAGTTTGTGATGTTGTTATTTTGGTCAAGTATTACTAGTTAATCTTGATCTCATTTTTCTTGAACCAAAGTTAACTTTGTAAGTTCAAAGAACATGGAAGTATAACTTTCTAGTTATAACTTCATATACTTATGTTGGATCTAAGTTTCATAACTTATGGTTTCATTAAAGTGTAGATCCAAGTTTTGTAACTTAGGATCTAACTTAAGAACACTAGATCTAGACTTTCTAGTCTAGGATCTTTAAGATCTAACTAAGAACTATGTTCTACAACTTATGATCTTGATTATTTAGTTTACTTTCAAGTTTGTAGCTTAATACTACTTTTATAACACTTGTATGTGTCGGATCTAATATCTTGATGTAACTTTGGTTCATCAAACTACTTGCAACACTTAAATGAGTTGTGCTACTTATCTTATACTTGCACTAGTGATATGATGGTCAAAACTTGGTAAATATGATGTAAACACATCAACGAGTTGTACACTTGAAGCTATATGCATCAAGGATGAGAACCGTGATAAACATCAAGCACCAAGAACCCACCGAAGCACTTTGTTTACTGTTTTTGGAGGTCTGATCAGTAACCTGGGCTACTGTAAAGCTAATTTTCAGTTAGTTCAGTTCGAGTAGATGATCTTCCGTTTAGGCCTCGTCTTAATCCGAGTTACGTTTTAGGATTTATGGCTCTCCAAAAGTCACTACACCATATTAACGTTATGCTGAAATTTCTGACCTACTCGCACTTAAACCGTCACCACGGTCAAATGAAGACGAGTTTGGTTCTGTAAATTGGTTAGCCTCTAGGGGACTCATATACGGAGCCATGGCCACTGGCCTCACCTTATTTCAGTTTGTATAGAGGTCGTAGCGGCTGAACGAAGTCAGCCTTTGTTTTAAACTCTTTTCTTGAACGAAACTTACTTTATACTTTTTGTTTGATGATGAATGATGATGATACCTAAGACCTAATTTACATACATTTAAACCTTCGGGAACTATTTACTGACTTAGTAACTTTTGACTTAGGTTGAGGACCTTTTGGACAACATACTTGCTTACTTTTTCCGTGTCAACTTTACTACTACTTTTCACTGTGAGTTATAGCATCCCTTTTTACTTTAACTATTTTGGAAACTGAGAATACATGCGCATTTTATGTTTTACATACTAGGAACGAGTACTTAAACTTTATATATGTGTGAGTTATACAACGGCATAAACTTTCCCCTTAGCTCGGTAACGTTTAGTCATTGGTCTTTGAACCGGTGAACGCGAATCTTAGATATGGATCCATAGGGTTTGACATCCCCACTCGGGCTAGTAGCGCTAGCATTTAAAAGGTGTTTAATACTTCGTAAACATACGCACTCGCCAAGTGTACTTTTAGGGGGTGATAAACGTTAAGTTAGTTACCAAGTGCCCACGGTTATACATATACTTTTCATACTGTTTTGAAACGCTGTTGAAGCACTGAAATCTCGTGACCTACCTTACATTACTGTTATACTTAAACTATAGCTCACCAACCTTTGCGTTGACGTTTTTAAGCATGTTTTTCTCATGTGCTTAAGGTTTTCTTGCTTCCGCTGTTGTACTAGTCATGCCTTGTAGACTCCCGCTGCACTTATTAGAGATGTCATCGCATGAAACATTTTATCTTGCATTCAAACTTTATTACTTTTGAAACGATGTATTTGTAACGACCTATTGGTCACGTACTATTATTGCTTGCTATTCGTAGAAGCATACTTTCGGATGTTAAACATTTGACGTTGGTTAAAACGTTACCTTTATTCATGAATGCAAACTTCTTTTGAAATAGCATATAGTATTGACCTTGTAATGATCGTGTTGTTGATGATTCGTACACGATGGTTTTGTACGGGGCATCACATTTGGTATCAGAGCATTGGTTGTAGGAAATTAGGTTGCATTAGTAAGTCAAGACCCGACCGAGTAGGATGCACTAATAGGACTAATCTACAACTTGCTAGTTTACTTGTTTCTGCGGAACTTGCTGCATGCTGCTGCTTACTTTTACTGCTATATACCGTATGCTACTACATGATTTCACTACTGCATTCTATTATCTGCTTTCGATTGCATGCTACTTCTGTACAATTTGTTATTATTGCCATGTTATTTACTGCTATACATGATCTAGACCGTCGTAGTTACTTTGCCTAATACGTGCTTGCTTTATGACTTACTGACATGGAAAAAGTTATTTTTCCTTGTTCAGATGTCGAATATTTCACCTGTTATCCTTTTGGAGAGCGACTCAGACTCGTCCGCCACCTCGCCTGTCATGGTTGCCGATTCTCAGATCCCGTCGTCGACACCCTCCAGTGACTCAGGCGCTTCGTCCTCTGGAGCCAGTAGCCATGCACCCGACCCAGTGGTCACCTCAGACGGAGCCAAGGACCTACAGGAGATTCCAGCTCCACTTGTCCCAGGACCCTCGGAGCCACAGCACCATCCCGGTGGTGATGTGATTCCCGCGGAACTTGGGGAAGGTCCGTTCTGTAATGAGCATAACCATTGGTGCCGACGCCTTCCTGATGAACGTCTTGTACCGATCCCGCATTTCAGATACCGACTAATGATAGCCGGCCGAGCAGAGCCACCCGTGCAGCCACCCCCAGATGATTCCGACGACTCATCATCCGACGACTCATCCTCTGATGACTCCAGTGACGAGGATTCCGACGAGGATCCCGAGGAAGGACCCGTGCAGCCACCCTCCACCCCGCCGAAGAAGTGGTACCATTTCGATGGTACCGTTATTCCATTGATTAATGGAGGTCGACCATTCATTAACGCACATGGACTGAGGACTAGAGTTACCGCCCATAAGTGGCTTGTGCCGTACCCTGCTGATCCCTTCATCCGTAAGCCTTACCGCTACGCAGCATCTACTTCTGGTGCCGGACCGTCTGCACCACCCGCACCACCTGCACCATCAGCACCGCCTGCTCCACCAGCCTCTCCCTCTGTCGAGGAACTGACGAGGGAGGTGGATATCCTCCGTGCTCGGGTAACTGAGCTCGAGGACCAGGTGTCCCACATGATGGACATCCTTTACCCACCTTCACCATAGGGCTTTTGTATTAGATTTCTTTATGTAATCTCATTTGTAGTTTTATGTTTTACTTATGTATTGTACGAACATATGCGGATGTATGCAACTTTTTATTAATGAATGGAACTTTGTGTTGTTTAATTCTTGCACAGTGTTCTATTTACGTTACTGTATGATGATTCCGTGGTATCTGTATCTATTTGCGTTACTTAATTAACATGTGATGTGTTGATTCCATGCTAGATACCATATACTGTATTATTATTTATTGAATACTGAATTTTGACTTGAGTCAAAATTTTTGTTTAGAACATCAATGGCCAACGGAAGATCAACACCCACCGCAGCCCAAATCGAGGAAATGATCAATGAACGAGTCGCCGCAGCTTTAGCGAAAATGAACCCCCAAGCTCCACCGCCACCGGTTATCCAGCCCATTAGTAATGGGTGCACATACAAAGAGTTTCAAAGCTGCAAGCCCCACAACTTTAGTGGAACTGAGGGGCCAGTTGGTCTCACTAGGTGGTTTGAGAAATTAGAATCTGTGTTCCGAGTTAGTAACTGCTCAGAGGCGAACAAAACCAAGTATGCTTCATATACGCTGTCAGACGGCACACTAACTTGGTGGAACACTCTGGCTCAAGCAAAGGGTATTGATGAGGCATATGCCACTCCATGGGAAGAGTTTAAGGGGGCCATGATTGAGGAATATTGCCCTAGGACAGAGATCCAGAAAATGGAGATTGAGTTTATGGAGTTGAAGGTTGTGAGAAACGACCTCGATGGTTACAACAGTAGGTATCTAGAATTAGCCCTGATGTGTCCTACCATGGTTACCCCGAAGTTTAAGCGTATGGAAAGGTACTTGTGGGGACTTCCTAAGTCCATTAAGGGAAATGTCACCTCGTCTAAGCCACCTAATGTCCCGGAAGCAATGCGCATGGCGCATACCTTAATGAACCAAATTATCAGCGATGAACCGGAAAAAGGCTAAGTCCGAAGCGGGTAGTAGTGATAAGCGTAAGTGGGATAACAACAAGGGGATAGCCTATGATTAAACCTCTGCCAAGAGGCACAACGACTGAAGGAACCCCAATCCGAACACCAACTCGAACCCCAACTACAAGGGTAGTCTGCCACAGTGCAAGAGGTGCTACAAGCACCATATCGGGTACTGTAACGTTGTCTGTGAAAAGTGCAAAAGGACTGGGCATATTGGCAAGGACTGCAAGATCACCACCATGACTGGGAAGCCGAACCCCAATGGACCGAGAAAGTGCTATGAATACGGACAGACGGGCCACTTCAGAAATGAGTATCCCAACAAGCGAAAGGACGGCGGTCCACCGCGTGGACGAGCTTTCAATGTAAACTCAAGGGATGCTCGTGAGAACCGGACTTGGTGACAGGTATATTCACTATCAACAATCTATTAGCTTTTGTTCTATTTGATACTGGTGTCGATAGAAGTTATGTATGTAGACATTTTTGCTCTAAGATAAATTGGTCGTTAGTTCCTTTAAAGGAGAGTATGCTTGTAGAGGTAGCAAATGGAAAACTTGAGAAAGTTGACCAAGTTAGCCGAGGAGCTATTATCAATATAGCTGGTGTGGATTTCGAGATTGACTTGATACCCATTAAGTTGGGAAGCTTTGATGTTATTGTCGGTATGGACTGGTTGACCAAGATAAGGGCTGACATTATCTGTGGAGATAAAGCTCTTCGTATAACACACAGAGACGGTGAGCCACTGATTATTTACGGAGGTAGATGTAGCTCGAAACTGAATCTCATTAGTTGCATAAAAGCACAAAAGATCATGAAGAAATGACGTCTTACTGTTTTGACACATGTGAAAACGTTAGAAATTGAGGTAAAGAGCGTGGATGACGTGCGAATTGTGAACGAATTTCCTGACGTATTTCCAGAGGAATTGCCTGGATTACTGCCACCGAGAGCAGTGGAGTTTCAGATCGACTTGGTACCAGGAGTTGCACCCGTAGCTCGCGCACCTTATCGACTCGCACCTTCCGAAATGCAAGAGTTGCAGAGCCAATTACAAGAACTGCTAGACCGTGGATTTATCCAACCAAGTTTCTCGCCTTGGGGCGCACATGTTTTGTTTGTGAAGAAGAAGGACGGATCCTTTCGCATGTGTATCGACTACCGTGAACTCAACAAATTGACGATCAAGAATCGGTATCCTCTTCCCCGAATTGACGATCTTTTCGATCAGCTACAAGGATCAAGCGTTTACGCTAAGATCGATTTACGATCCGGTTATCACCAGTTGAGGATGAAAGAGAGTGACGTGATGAAGACTGCATTTAGAACTCGGTATGGTCATTATGAGTTTCTCGTGATGCCTTTCGGTTTAACCAACGCACCTGCCGTGTTTATGGACCTCATGAATCGTGTCTGCAAGCCATACCTGAATAATTTCGTTATCATCTTCATAGATGATATCCTCATCTACTCCAAAAGCGAAGAAGAACATGAACAACATCTTCGTCTAGTGCTTGAACTCTTGAGACAAGAGCAACTTTACGCCAAATTCTCCATGTGTGAATTTTGGTTGAAGGAAGTCCAATTTCTGGGTCACGTTGTGAGTGATCAAGGTATCAAGGTTGATCCCGCCAAGATCGAAGCTATCAGCAAGTGGGAAACCCCCACTACTCCGACTCATATCGCCAATTTTTAGGCCTCGCCGGTTACTACCGAAGATTTATTGAATGTTTCTCTCTGATTGCGCGACCTTTGACCGCACTGACTCACAAGGGGAAGAAATTCATTTGGGAACCCGAACAGGAATCAGCATTTCAAACCTTAAAAAAGAAGTTAACCACCGCACCTATCTTATCACTTCCTGAAGGCAGTGACGATTTCGTCGTTTATTGCGATGCTTCGAAAAGTGGTTTTGGTTGTGTACTGATGCAACGAACAAAGGTTATCGCTTACGCCTCTCGCCAACTGAAGATTCTCGAGTGAAATTACACTACTCACAATCTCAAGCTTGGAGCCGTTGTCTTTTCATTAAAACTGTGGAGACACTATCTTTATGGAACAAAGAGCACTATTTTCACCGATCATAAAAGCCTCCAACACATTTTTGATCAGAAGCAAATAAATATGAGACAGCGTCGATTGATTAAGACGCTAAACGACTATGATTGTGAATTTCGTTATCACCCTGGCAAGGCCAATGTTGTAGCTGACGCCTTGAGCCGAAAGGAGAGGATGACACCTCTTCGTGTTCGGGCCCTGAACATCACCATTCATTCGAACCTCAATAGCCAGATCCGAGCATCCCAAGATGAGGCTTTCAAGGAGGAGAATATATCTCATGAATACTTGAACATTCTCATTTCTCGATTCGAAGTTAAGGAGACTGGACTCCGATGCTATGCCAGAAGAATTTGGGTACCTCGTTATGGAGATCTACGGAACCTTATACTAGATGAAGCCCACAAGTCGAGATATTCGATTCATCCAGGAGCCGGTAAAATGTACCACGATCTTAAGGAACAGTACTGGTGGCCGAATCTTAAGAAGGACGTTGCAACTTATGTTGGTAAGTGTTTGACTTGCTCGAAAGTTAAGGCCGAGCATCAAAAGCTCTCTGGATTACTTCAACAACCAGAAATCCCATAATGGAAGTGGGAAAGGATAACAATGAATTTCATTACGAAGTTACCAAAGACGGTGGGCAGATACGATACCATCTGGGTTATCGTTGACCGTCTTACCAAATCTGCACACTTCTTAGCCATGAAGGAAACGGATACGATGGAAAGACTCGCTCAACTATACATAAAAGAGGTTGTATCTCGTCATGGTGTGCCCTTATCGATCATCTCAGATCGCGATCCCCGTTTTACTTTCAGATTTTGGCGTTCTTTGCAAGAAACCTTGGGAACTCGTCTCGACATGAGTACTGCGTATCACCCGCAGACCGACGGACAGAGCGAACGCACGATTCAGACTTTGGAAGACATGTTGTGTGCATGTGTCATTGATTTTGGAAAGGCCTGGGAAAGGCATTTACCACTAGCCGAATTCTCTTACAACAACAGTTATCAATTAATGCCGCACCTTTTTAAGCGTTGTATGGCCGCAAGTGCCGATCTCCTATTTGTTGGGCCGATGTAGGCGAAACACAAATCACCGGACCTGAGATAGTCCATGAAACAACTGAGAAGATTGTTCAAATTCAGGCGAGACTCAAGACGGCCCGTGATCGCCAAAAGAGTTATGCCGACCTTAAACGTAAAGACTTTGAATTCAATGTGGGTGATCATGTAATGTTGAAGGTCGCACCTTGGAAAGGTGTGATCCGTTTTGGAAAACGTGGGAAGTTAAACCCGCGATACATTGGTCCTTTAGAAATTTTGGAGCGTGTTGGACCCGTTGCTTACCGTCTGAATCTTCCGACTCAATTGAGCTCCGTTCATCCTACCTTTCATGTATCGAATTTGAAGAAGTGTCTTGCTGAACCGGAACATGTTATACCATTGGAGGAACTTACAATTGATGAAAAACTCCACTTCGTGGAAGAACCTGTCAAAATTATGGACCGTGAGGTCAAAACTTTGAAACGCAACAAGATTTCGATCGTCCAAGTACGGTGGAATTCCAAACGAGGACCTGAGTTTACCTGGGAACGAGAGGATCAAATGATGCAGAAGTATCCTCACCTTTTCCCAACTCCTCCATCTACCTCAGCTTAAAATTTCAGGACGAAATTTTATTTAACAGGTGGGTAATGTAACGACCCTGGATTTTCCAACGTTTAATTATTAATAATTTATTATTAATGCTTGCGTTTTAATGAACGTGTTCTTATACTTGTTACTTGTTACCGTATTTAACTTTACATGCCCGATTTGTCTTTGTGACACACGTACTTTACACGAATAATATTTTCGAATATTATTTACATTCATGATTAATTAATATTAATCATTTTTAATTAACTAATGTTAGTAGTTAATTACTTGGGCCTTATTTATTTAATTGCATACTTACTTGGACTTGGGCTTTTATTATTTGATATGGACTTGGAAGCCCACCATACTTTCTTAATGGACTAGTTAGCCCAACATTAAGCTAATGAATTATTAAGAGTAAGATCAAGGATTAATTAATCATGAGGAATCTAGTTACTTACACATTTACACCATTTTCCCATACCCTTTAGCTTTATTACCATTCCAAGCATTCACCATCTCCCCATGTTAGAAAGTTGGAGTTTGACCTTACTCTATTTGGCACCCTTGGCCGTGATTTTCAATGGGGAGGAGGGAGGATTCAAATTTTTTTTTTTTGTTACTTATTACTAGTGTATTACTTCACATTTCACACACACTCTTACTTGCATTCTTTTACTCTTTTTTCTCTCTCAAGACTTCTAAGCAACAAAGCTTCACTTTCTCTCTTTTTCTTCCTCTAAAAACCGCCACCATCATTCATAAATTACTTGTTCTTTGTTTGTGATTACTTACTTGTTATTTGTTGTTGTTAAAGATCAAGTTTTCTAACTTGTATCTGTAGTGACCCGAACTTTTCCATGTTTATATATATATTAAATGAAATTGTTATTTACATGATTAAGTGTTTCCAACATGTTAAGCAATCAAACTTGTTAAGACTTGATTAATTGAAATAGATTTCATATAGACAATTGACCACCCAAGTTGACCGGCGATTCACGAACGTTAAAACTTGTAAAGACTATATGATGACATATATATGGATATATATATAGTTAACATGATATTATGATAAGTAAACATATCATTAAGTATATTAACAATGAACTACATATGTAAAAACAAGACTACTAACTTAATGATTTTGAAACGAGACATATATGTAACGATTATCGTTGTAACGACATTTAATGTATATATATCATATTAAGATATATTAATACATCATGATATCATGATAATGTAATAATTTAAAATTTCATTTGATATTATAAACATTGGGGTAACAACATTTAACAAGATCGTTAACCTAAAGGTTTCAAAACAACACTTACATGTAACGACTAACGATGACTTAACGACTCAGTTAAAATGTATATACATGTAGTGTTTTAATATGTATTCATACACTTTTGAAAGACTTCAAGACACTTATCAAAATACTTTTACTTAACAAAAATGCTTACAATTACATCCTCATTCAGTTTCATCAACAATTCTACTCGTATGCACCCGTATTTGTACTCGTACAATACACAGCTTTTAGATGTATGTACTATTGGTATATACACTCCAATGATCAACTCTTAGCAGCCCATGTGAGTCACCTAACACATGTAGGAACCATCATTTGGCAACTATCATGAAATATCTCATAAAATTACAAAAATATGAGTAATCATTCATGACTTATTTACATGAAAACAAAATTACATATCCTTTATATCTAATCCATACACCAACGACCAAAAACACCTACAAACACTTTCATTCTTCAATTTTCTTCATCTAATTGATCTCTCTCAAGTTCTATCTTCAAGTTCTAAGTGTTCTTCATAAATTCCAAAAGTTCTAGTTTCATAAAATCAAGAATACTTCCAAGATTGCAAGTTTACTTCCAAGTTTTCTAAATCCATTCCAAGTAATCATCCAAGATCAAGAAACCTTTGTTACTTACAGTAGGTTATCTTTCTAATACAAGGTAATAATCATATTCAAACTTTAATTCAATTTCTATAACTATAACAATCTTATTTTGAGTGGAAATCTTACTTGAAATTTTTTTCGTGTCATGATTCTGCTTCAAGAACTTTCAAGCCATCCAAGGATTCTTTGAAGCTAGATCCATTTTTTTCATTTCCAGTAGCTTTATCCAGAAAACCTGAGGTAGTAATGATGTTCATAACATCATTCGATTCATACATATAAAGTTATCTTATTCGAAGGTTTAAACTTGTAATCACTAAAACATAGTTTAGTTAATTCTAAACTTGTTCGCAAATAAAAGTTAATCCTTCTAACTTGACTTTTAAAATCAACTAAACACATGTTCTATATCTATATGATATGCTAACTTAATGATTTAAAACCTAGAAACACGAAAAATACCATAAAACCGAATTTACACCGTCGTAGTAACACCACGGGCTGTTTTGGGTTAGTTAATTAAAAACTATGATAAACTTTGACTTAAAAGTTGTTCTTCTGGGAAAATGATTTTTCTTATGAACATGAAACTATATCCAAAAATCATGATTAAACTCAAAGTGGAAGTATGTTTTCTAAAATGGTCATCTAGACGTCGTTCTTTCGACTGAAATGACTACCTTTACAAAAACAACTTGTAACTTATATTTATGACTATAAACCTATAACTTTTATGTTTTTATTCATAAAATATAGTTCAATATGAAACCATAGCAATTTGATTCACTCAAAACAGATTTAAAATGAAGAAGTTATGGGTAAAACAAGATTGGATAATTTTTCTTGTTGTAGCAACGTGAAAATTGGTAACAAATCTATATTAATCATATCCTAGCTAACTTATATTGTATTATACATGTATTCTAATATATTATGTAATCTTGGAATACCATAGACACGTATGCAAATATTTTGACATATCATATCGACCCATGTGTATAAATTATTTGGAACAACCATAGACACTCTATATGCAGTAATGTGGGAGTTAGCTATACAGGGTTGAGGTTGATTCCAAAAATATATATACTTTGAGTTGTGATCTAGCCTGAGACGTGTATACAATGGGTCATGGATTGATTCAAGATAATATATATCAATTTTTTTCTGTACATCTAACGTTGGACAACTAGTTGTAGGTTACTAACAAGGACAGCTGACTTAATAAACTTAAAACATCAAAATGTATTAAAAGTTTTGTAAATATATTTTGAACATACTTTTATATATATGTATATATTGTTATAGGTTTGTGAATCAACCAGTGGCCAAGTCTTACTTCCCGACGAAGTAAAAATCTGTGAAAGTGAGTTATAGTCCCACTTTTAAAATCTAATATTTTTGGGATGAGAATACATGCAGGTTTTATAAATGACTTACAAAATAGACACAAGTACGTGAAACTACATTCTATGGTTGAATTATCAAAATCGAATATGCCCCTTTTTATTAAGTCTGGTAATCTAAGAATTAGGGAACAGACACCCTAATTGACGCGAATCCTAAAGATAGATCTATTGGGCCTAACAAACCCCATCCAAAGTAACGGATGCTTTAGTACTTCGAAATTTATATCATATCCGAAGGGTGTCCCGGAATGATGGGGATATTCTTATATATGCATCTTGTTAATGTCGGTTACCAGGTGTTCACCATATGAATGATTTTTATCTCTATGTATGGGATGTGTATTGAAATATGAAATCTTGTGGTCTATTGTTACGATTTGATATATATAGGTTAAACCTATAACTCACCAATATTTTTGTTGACGTTTAAAGCATGTTTATTCTCAGGTGAATACTAAGAGCTTCCGCTGTTGCATACTAAAATAAGGACAAGATTTGGAGTCCATGTTTGTATGATATTGTGTAAAAACTGCATTCAAGAAACTGATTTCGATGTAACATATTTGTATTGTAAACCATTATGTAATGGTCGTGTGTAAACAGGATATTTTAGATTATCATTATTTGATAATCTACGTAAAGCTTTTTAAACTTTTATTTATGAAATAAAGGTTATGGTTTGTTTTAAAAATGAATGCAGTCTTTGAAAAACGTCTCATATAGAGGTCAAAACCTCGCAACGAAATCAATTAATATGGAACGTTTTTAATCAATAAGAACGGGACATTTCAGTATCTTCATGAAATCTTGTTACTTCAATCTTTATTTGATGAAGTCAAGAACAAGGAATCTAAACTTTCTAGTTTATGGTTCTACACTTAAATGTTTTCAAGATTTAAAGTTCATAAGTTTCATATTCATACTTGTGTTCATGTTTGTAGACTTAAATCCTAAGATTCAAACTTTGATTTGAATCTTCCTAAGTATGAAACAAAACATGAACATAATACTTGTACTTTAGTTTATTTTCCTTCTTTTGTAAGTACTTTAAAGTTTGTGATGTTGTTATTTTGGTCAAGTATTACTAGTTAATCTTGATCTCATTTTTCTTGAACCAAAGTTAACTTTGTAAGTTCAAAGAACATGGAAGTATAACTTTCTAGTTATAACTTCATATACTTATGTTGGATCTAAGTTTCATAACTTATGGTTTCATTAAAGTGTAGATCCAAGTTTTGTAACTTAGGATCTAACTTAAGAACACTAGATCTAGACTTTCTAGTCTAGAATCTTTAAGATTTAACTAAGAACAATGTTCTAAAACTTATGATCTTGATTATTTAGTTTACTTTCAAGTTTGTAGCTTAATACTACTTTTATAACACTTGTATGTGTCGGATCTAAGATCTTGATGTAACTTTGGTTCATCAAACTACTTGCAACACTTAAATGAGTTGTGCTACTTATCTTAGACTTGCACTAGTGATATGATGGTCAAAACTTGGTAAATATGATGTAAACACATCAACGAGTTGTACACTTGAAGCTATATGCATCAAGGATGAGAACCGTGATAAACATCAAGCACCAAGAACCCACCGAAGCACTCTGTTTACTATTTTTGGAGGTCTGATCAGTAACCTGGGCTACTGTAAAGTTGATTTTCAGTTAGTTCGGTTCGATTAGATGATCTTCCGTTTAGGCCTCGTCTTAATCCGAGTTACGTTTTAGGATTTATGGCTCTCCAAAAGTCACTACACCCTATTAACGTTATGCTGAAATTTCTGACCTACTCGCACTTAAACCGTCACCACTGTCAAATGAAGACGAGTTTGGTTCTGTAAATTGGTTAGCCTCTAGGGGACTCATATACGGAGCCATGGCCACTGGCCTCACCTTATTTCAGTTTGTATAGAGGTCGTAGCGGCTGAACGAAGTCAGCCTTTGTTTTAAACTCTTTTCTTGAACGAAACTTACTTTATACTTTTTGTTTGATGATGAATGATGATGATACCTAAGACCTAATTTACATACATTTAAACCTTCGGGAACTATTTACTGACTTAGTAACTTTTGACTTAGGTTGAGGACCTTTTGGACAACATACTTGCTTACTTTTTCCGTGTCAACTTTACTACTACTTTTCACTGTGAGTTATAGCATCCCTTTTTACTTTAACTATTTTGAAAACTGAGAATACATGCGCATTTTATGTTTTACATACTAGGAACGAGTACTTAAACTTTATATATGTGTGAGTTATACAACGGCATAAACTTTCCCCTTAGCTCGGTAACGTTTAGTCATTGGTCTTTGAACCGGTGAACGCGAATCTTAGATATGGATCCATAGGGTTTGACATCCCCACTCGGGCTAGTAGCGCTAGCATTTAAAAGGTGTTTAATACTTCGTAAACATACGCACTCGCCAAGTGTACTTTTAGGGGTGATAAACGTTAAGTTAGTTACCAAGTGCCCACGGTTATACATATACTTTTCATACTGTTTTGAAACGCTGTTGAAGCACTGAAATCTCGTGAACTACCTTACATTACTGTTATACTTAAACTATAGCTCACCAACCTTTGCGTTGACGTTTTTAAGCATGTTTTTCTCAGGTGCTTAAGGTGTGCTTCCTTTCGCTGTATAACAACCCAACCCGTTATCCAACCGAAAACGTTTAATTTTTTTTTTTTAAAAACAGTCCAGTTTCAGGCATATGGAGCGCCGCTCCAAAGTGGCCTGTCCACTTTCTTTTTATGCTTGTTCGTAAAACACGTTCCGCAACAATTTTAAATGAAACAATTTATCATAACACGTCAATATAAGTAAAACTAAGAGTTTCCCACAATAAAATCGAGTTTTACAGCAACGGGCCCACATCGACCCAAATTACGACAAAGTGACCATTTCGACCCATTTTAGTTTAATACAAAACATAGACCGAGCATGGCGATTGGGAATACGCTACCCAATCCTAATCAAATCCAACATCACGTCTTCTAAAGCAAACTACGCAAGTCCACTAGTCCCGCACACTTACCCGAGCCATCCTCCACGCAAATCTATAAAAATGTAAACAACGAGAGGGTAAGCTAATGCTTAGTGAATGCAATAATTATACACATACATATATAATATACCTACTTGCAAACACTTACTCACATACCACATACATGCTAGCAACACAATTAGCTTATCATCACAAGTACGAAGCTATAACCTTTAATATCACAAGCTAGCACAACAATAGCATATATATAACCCGAACAATATAATATGCTACACTACAACACAATAACCATGGTTAACCAATCGTACAAGGGAATGGCGCCCGCGAAAGCCCATCGGAGTTCGCAACATCCATTAGTGTACTTAGCACCTCGTATCACTAACCCCCGGGTGGCATCTTAACACCTCGATACTTCACCCTCGGGTGTCGTCTTAACACCTCGACACTTCACCCTTTATTATGGAGTGGCGCCTTAACACCTCGACACTTCACTTCTAGGTGGCATCTTAACACCTCGATGTTTCACCTCGAGTGGCATCTTAACACCTCGATGCTTCACTCGTCACGTGAAACGTGGTGTCTTAGCACCTCGAAACTTCACATCTCACGCTACAACAAATAGATACATTATATACCTACACATATAATTATTCCACTCACCTTGGAATGCCCGCACAAGTCATGTACATCATGATCTTCGTCCTCAAATCCGAGCAAGTAACCACTTATATCACACATAGGTACAATATACACATAAATAGCCATTCTCTAAAAGAGAACTCGACACAAACATCCCTTGGCCGAGGGATCACACCTTGCTCGCCAAAACCCGCCCATTTAATCTACTAATGGACTCAAACCAATTACCACTTCGGGTGGTAATTCAAACCAACACAACAAAGTACGATTTAACCCAAATCATACTTTACACCAATTAGACCAAACCTAGGTCTTAATGCTAAATTACTACTTAGGTAGTACTCATTTCAAACGCCAATTACACCAAAACCTCAACACGTGCAATATTGACCCATAACAAGGTTGACCACGTTTGACTAAATCTTAAAATATCATTTTTAATCCAAAATTACTTCTCGCGAGTAATTACATCTAAAAACATCATTTAACACTTAACAAAAGCGTTTAACATCCATTTAATCTAAATTAGTGTCATCCTCAATTTTGACCCAATTCAAATTACCCATTTTGACCAAAGTCATAAAACGCCCCAAAATCACTAACGACTAGTGATTATATTTCCAAGACAACCACTAACACTTAAATCAAGTATTTACCTACTTGATTTACCAAAACTTGACTAAAAACTTAATTTAATACCGAATCAAGCTTACTTGTCCCAAAATACCCATTTGACCCATTTTGACCTAAATTAGGGTTTACACCCAAAAACCAAGTCAACACAAGTGTTCTAACGTTTAACCAACACACACAAGACCCAAACTCATAATTTCATCACTCGAAACCCTAAGTCACCCATTTAGGCTTACTTACTTGAATCTTACCCAAAACCTCCAAATTTCACAATAAAATGGGTTTATAACACTAACTAACACAAACCCTAACTCAATCAATAATCTTAACAATGAAATTCGGATTTAGAATTTTGCATAACAATCAAAACGTAGCCGAGAACGAAAGGAACAACTTTATCACTCGCACCTTTGATCGATTCAAGCTTCATCTTCATCAAAGCTCCAAGTCTCTCTCTAGAATCTCCCTCTCTCTCTAAGATAAGATGAGAGATATGTGTGGATGTCAAAATGATCCAAAAGTAGATCTAAAACTACTCTAAGTGCCACAAATTCGTCCACAAGTGAAAGGACTAAAGTACCCCTCATTTAACCCTTTAAAAATGCTGAAAACTGCATCGGACGCGATCGGAGCGCCGCTCCAAAGGGTTGAGCGCCGCTCCAACCTTCAGGTCAGTTTTCAGCAACTTGTTTTGGCCATAACTTTTTGACCGTAGCTCCGTTTTCGATGAATCAAATATCGTTGGAAACGTAATAAGATTTCCTTTCTAATGGTAAGGTTTTGGAATATTAACTCAAACTTTATTTGTGGTCGAAAAGGTACGTACACACCTTGTGACTCCAAACAACGTCCAACTTTCTTCGACGTTCGAGCAAGCAACATGTACATGTCTCGTACACTTCATACACGCATCGTACACTATAAATACATCATGTACAATAAATATTTGGGTCTTATACGCTGTTGTACTAGTCATGCCTTGTAGACTCCCGCTGCGCTTATTAGAGATGTCATCGCATGAAACATTTTATCTTGCATTCAAACTTTATTACTTTTGAAACGATGTATTTGTAACGACCTATGGGTCACGTACTATTATTGCTTGCTATTCGTAGAAGCATACTTTCGGATGTTAAACATTTGACGTTGGTTAAAACGTTACCTTTATTCATGAATGCAAACTTCTTTTGAAACAGCATATAGTATTGACCTTGTAATGATCGTGTTGTTGATGATTCGTACACGATGATTTTGTACGGGGCATCACACTTATAGATGTGAATTGACTTAAATGACTCAATTATAAAATGTAAATTAATATGATAAAGTGTATTTTGGTAATTTCTAGTATCATAAACTCAACTTTTTTATAGAAGCTATATTCAAGAGCTTAAAAATCTAGAACTTATTTTTTCTATAAGCTCTACTTTTATTGATCATCAAATAAAGCTTGTGACTTACTATAATTTAATAAATTTATAAGCTCAAGCTTTCCTAAACTTTCGTAAGATTCTAATTATTACGAGTAAGCATCTCATATCCCTCAAATTATTACAAGTAAGCATCTCATATCCCTCAAATTCTCGAGAACATAAGATTGATATTTTTTTTTGTTTCATTTTTATAACATATATATTTCTTTCATTTCAATTGGTAATGTAAATTGTAAATTGTAAATTTTGATTGTTTTTTAAAGTTAAGTAGAAAACTGATTTTATCGGAGCCCAAAAAATTGTGGGTTAAACCTTTGATTTGATCCAGCCCTTTCTGAATCTTCTACCATAAATGATAAATAAGAAATTTAATATGTATATCCAAATAATTGATTGGTGAAATACATGTGAAAAAGTAAAGAGCTTTGAATATATAGCTAATAGATAGATAGAAAAGAGGGGTATTAGATTGGCAACTTTGGCTATCAAATTCGAGAGAGCATGTGCGTCAAAATGTCAGGCAAGGAATCGACTAAGTTGAGTAAATGAGGATACTCTGCGTTTCTGTTTGAAATGGTCACAAGTTGGTGATCTATAAGTCATAAGTATCTATGTTGCTTTGTAGTTGTGCATGCTATTCTCATGGAAGGCCCAAAGGGAACCAAGGTGATCAACTGCTCAAGGTTCATGATTTTTAGGAATTCAATTTTTTTTATATGTACAGAGACAATTAGAGATTTGAAAAACATGAGAAGTAATAACTGAAGTAACGAATACGAAACACAATATGTCCAAAAACAACAATCAAAAGTCCCATAAAAAAAAAATTTCAAATTCCATTAACACAGTTAGCAAGGCTTGGAGGGCTTTTAAAAAAAAAAACTTATATTACTACTTAGGACCTAAGGGTCTTTTTTCCATCTTGTTCTAGGCTTCTAAATTCTCGAGACCGGCCCTGCTAATTCTTATGTAATTTCTATGTTTAAGATGTTTAGTTTTTATGTAATCTCTATGTTTAAGATGTTTAGTTTATTTAAAAATTAAAATCTTATCTAATTGTTAAATTTTATGTGTTGTCGATTTATTATGAAATATTGATTTATTTGTGTCCGTTTTTATATTTTATATGTATTTTATTTTATGTAACATATTTTTTACTTATATTTAATCAAAACAAAAAAAAAAAATAAAAAACTGTTGAACCCTACTCGAATTTGATACAAAAATTTGATACAAGAGTTAATGAGAGTCAAAATCTGACATTGTCACGTCCCTGATAGATTGCATTTTTTGGCCCAAAAAGTGCACTCTCTGTCTGTGGCGTCACAGACTGGGTTGATGATGGTCTTAAAAAATACATGTGAAAAAGTGGAAGACATTAATGGGTCAATAAGAATACAAATTTGCCGTTAAAAAAAAAAAAAAAGAAGAATACAAATTAGAGAAATTTAAATCACATTTAACGTAATTCATTCATGAAAATATTTTTTTAAAAATTTCGCCTTACGTTGGTTTTGAACAACTATAGTACGACAGGTCGGTCAAACCAACAATTCTCTTCTCAAAAAAAGATGTTCCTGCTACATTTCGCTGAGGAAGTTGAATAAGAAATGTAATTAATTATTATCTTCACCGATTAAAATATTCGACAGTTTTTGTAACAGACTGAAACCCGGGCTAGTTGTAAGTGGACTATTTTGCCCTTAGGGTTTGTGCTTAGTCTTAAGTGCTTTTATTTTAATTATGTGAATAGTGTTATTTTATTATTTGTGTTGTGTCCAGTTTGTGACAAGGGTTCCAGAACAGGTTTGTTTATTTTATTTGGACCTCGTTTGGGTTACCTAATCCTGTACGAAAGATATCAGATAACTGGTAAATACCCGTGTGTTGCACAGTGTGGGAATTAATCCCAAATATGTGACTAGTGTACTGCCTTCTTCTTTCCATTTCTAGAATTTTCCCACACACACCCGTACCTTCATCCCTCCCACCTAACCAAACCCTAATTCTCCATTGTTGATCTTGAGCTCGAATTGGTCTTGAAATCACGTTCTTTACACTCTACTGATTCTTTTAAGGTATGAATCATGAGCTTTCATGATCAATTTAGTGTTAAAATGGTGTTTTTAAGTGTATTTGTTCATAAGCTTGATTTTGTGTCAAAATCCATGGATTTGATGTTGTTATGGTCAAAACTTTGTGGGTTTATAGTCTATAACATGTAGTGATTGAGTTGTGGTAAGTTTTGGTGTCAAAAACGAGCTTTAGATCGAGTTTTGGTGAATTTAGCTTGAAGTTCGTAGGTTGTGTTCAGAATCTGCAGATGATGAACACAGTCGGCCGACTGTCGGTCGACAGTCGACCGACTGGCTAGTGAACCGACCGACTGAGTTCGACTTTCGGCCGATTGTGGTGATACCAAATAAGTCGACCGATTGGGAAAGTCAGTCGACCGGTTGTGTCAACAGTCGACCTACTGTCTATGTCAGTCGACCGATTGAGGAGACAGTCGACCGACTGTGTGTCCAGGACAGAATGTTTTACCAAAGTGCCTTTTTCTAGCCGTTATGCTGCCCGTTTGTATTTTGGTGTTCAGGATGTAAATTTTGAAAGTGCACAAGTGTTAAACATGAAAATTTTAGCGGGCGCATTTTTTTACTAATTTGCTATAATTCGCTGTCAGTGTGCCTAATCTTGATGGGAACACTATTCTAACTTGGTTTTTGCTGTTCTCAGGAGATAAGGACAAGGAGGAAGCTCAGAAATAAATAACTGAGCAGTTGCTGGTAATTGGTGAGTGGGTCTATCTACGGATAGAGTTTAAGTAGCATATCATGCTACTGTGGTTGACTCTTTTACCATGCATAGTGTAGAAATTGCCATGTTAGAATAATAATATCGTTTGCCTGATGTTGTATGTGAATTTTGTGTACACTGTGTGAATGGCACCAGTTGGGCCTAGGGAGACTGGGGACTCGAGACCGTGCCTAGGAGAGGTTGGAGTCCGTATGAGGTCAACCGTGCCTAGGGGAGGTTGGGTCCATAGGCTACTAATTGTGGAGTATAGTGTGAACGATGCACCCCCTGCATCTGGATAAGTATACTGTGAATTGAGTAGCAGGGACTATCGGTAGACTCAGGCCCGATCAGCTGGGAGTCGTGTGCTCGTACAAGCCGCCGATCCTCGTATTGTCTTATTGTATGCTAGTTGGTAGTTAGCAAGTGTTGTTGTTAGTATATAGCTTGTGTGTGGCTTAAGCTATATCTGTTAGATAGATTCCATTCACTTAGCGGTGCGCTAATCCCCCACATGTTTCCCCCTTTGCAGGTTTAGGTACTGCTAGTCGGGATGGGTATTGATGCAGAAGACATGTTTGACAACCCTACTCTGATGTGGACTTTTGTTTAAATCATGTTTAGTAATAACGTAATACCGTTGTATAAACTTAAACTTAATTACTCAGATTAATGTAATGACGTGACTTATATTGTATTAATTATTAAAGTCTTCCGCTGTGTTTAAAAAAAAATGGCCGGTGTTACAAGTTGGTATCAGAGCATAGGTTTGGCAGCAAGTACGTGCGCGTATTTTGTTCCCAAACCCCGAGGCAAGTCAAACATGTCTGTAGGAGTGGGGGGCTAAGTGAAAATAGGATATATACGTGTGTTAGTTGTGATTGAACTAACTGTTATCCACTAAGCTTTTGTGTAAGCTGTTTTGTAGCCCAAGTATGGCTGATAGAAACGTAACTGGCCCATCCAACCCCGGAACATTCAGAGCACTAGAAGAGGGTGTTGAGTCAGATGATGATCAGAATAGTTACATCCTTCAGTTAGAAAGTAAGCTAAAAGAGGCTGAAGATAAAATTAATGAGCTTTAATTAGCGAGGCATTCTGGAAATGATGATACACCACCTGGATTCCCAACCGCGCAATCCCAAACGATACCTAATGTGCACCAGAACCAGTTTCAAAATCAAATACCTAACCAATACTATATGCCACCGCAAAACACTTTTACTTACCAAAATCCCATGATGATGAATCCATACCAAATGCAAATGTTCCAACAATATTACATGCAACCACCCAAAAAGTGTACTTATAGGAACTTCCGTGATTGCAAACCCTCTGAGTTCTCTGGAAGTACTGATCCGACTGTAACTCTCAATTGGTTGCGAGAAATTGAAAGGGTATTTGAAGCATGCCAGTGTGAACCCGAGCTGAAAGTGACATAAGCAAGTTGAATGTTGAAAGGTAGGGCTATGATTTGGTGGGATTCCTTGATTTCCAGTATACCAAAAGAACAAGTGAGTATGATCACATGGGAGCAATTTCATGGGAAGGTGTGTGAACAGTATTGTAATCCGTTTGATATGAACCGAATCAAGACTGAGTTTCTTGAAATGAAGATGACACCTCAAATGACGATCGATGAGGTAGTAGAGAAGTATATGGATAAACTGAGGTTTGTACAACAATGGGTGCCAGACGAAGCGTCTCGTATCCAACATTTTGTTAATATCATTCTGCCAGAGTACCGAACTTTTGTTAGAACAGCTACATCGTTGTCTCAAGCTGTTGTGATGGCTAAGATGGTAGAAAGTGATGTTCAGGCTGCCAGAAACAGAATGTTTGGTAATGTGCTACAACAAGGTGGGCAAGTATCTGGTCAATCAGGATCTAAATCCAAGAATTCTAGCGGGTTTAAATCGAAGGGTAAAAGTGGTTAGAGTAGTTCTGGGTCTGGATCAGGTAAAGGGAATTGGTGTCACACGTGTCGATCTTCTCACAGTGGTCAGTGTTCTGAGGCTACAAGAAGATGCTTAAAATGTGGTGTGGTTGAGCATGAGTCTTCAGCATGTCCGTATCCGAATAGTGTGTGTTGGAGTTGTCATAAACCAGGGCATCGTGCAGTTAGTTGTCCGTCGAAAAGTGGTAGTTCCGGGGCAGGGTCTGGGGCGCGTTCGGCATCAGCCGGAGGGTTAACTGCCTCTAGTGGGAAGAAGAGGAAGAACCCTCCAACAGCAGAGGCTAGAGCTTTTCAGATGTCAGTTGAGAATGCTGTGGCAACCGACGAAGTGATCACCGGTATGTTTCTAATCAACCCAATACCTGCTCGCGTATTGTTTGATTGTGGTGCCAATAGGTGTTTTATGTCCCTAGATTTCTGTGCTAAGTTGAAATTACCAGTTACTGTGTTACCCAAGTCGGTTAGTGTAGAAGTAGCCGATGGTAAGATCACACTCGTCACAACTTATGTGTCTGGGGTTTGTATAGAGATTGAAGGGAACTCTTTCCCGGTGACTTGTTTAGTGTTACCTATTCCTAGCTTTGATGTAGTATTAGGAATGGATTGGTTGAGCTCGCTTAGGGCTAATATTAAGTGCGATAGGAAAATGATTACCTTTCGTTCGATCGATGGAACCCGTGTTGTGGCCCGAGGGGAGCGGGGTGGGTATAATTTTCCGTTGATAACCATGATGAAAGCGAAAAAGTCGATGGCAAAGGGCGGTGAATCATTTCTTGCATATGTAATTGATGCGAAGAAAGAAAAGAAAAATATGGCTGATATTCCGGTAGTATCAGAATTTCCCGAAGTGTTCCCAAATGAGTTACCAGGTCTGCCGCCGGTAAGGGAAGTCGAATATAAGATTGAGTTGGTTCCTGGAACAACTCCAGTTGCAAAAGCTCCATACCGATTAGCGCCGTCTGAAATCCGTGAAATGATGTCCCAGATTCAAGAGTTATTAGATCGTGGGTTTATCCGACCGAGTTCTTCACCATGGGGTGCTCCGGTATTGTTTGTTAAAAAGAAAGATGGGTCAATGCGTAAGTGTATTGATTATCGTGAATTGAACAAAAGAACCGTGAAGAATAAGTATCCGTTACCTCGAATAGACGATTTGTTCGATCAGTTACAGGGTGCTTCATTATTTTCTAAGATAGACTTACGATCCAGATATCATCAGGTCCGTGTTGCTGAATCAGATATACCGAAAACAGCGTTCAGAACAAGGTATGGTCATTATGAATTTCTTGTCATGCCATTTGGGTTGACGAATGCGCCAGCAGTCTTCATGGATTTAATGAATAGAGTGTGTCGTCCGTTCTTAGATAAGTTTGTGATTGTGTTTATAGACGATATACTAGTGTATTCAAAGACAGAGAGTGAATATGCTGAACACCTGAGACAGGTTTTGAACTTGTTGAAACGTGAGCAACTATTTACAAAATTTTCAAAGTGTGAATTTTGGTTACGTGAAGTGCAGTTTTTGGGTCATGTGATTTGTGTTGAAGGTATAAAAGTTGATCCGACAAAGATAGAAGCGGTAATGAATTGGAATTCTCCGAAGACTCCGACTGAGATTAAGAGATTTCTGGGATTGGCTGGTTATTATCGCAGGTGTAGCGACCCCGACAAATCGTCAAGTGACGGCGTCGTCTACATGGGTCCCATTACCTGGTCATAAGTCTTTATGACAACGTTTGACCAAAATATGTCGCCTTCATTTCAACATAAAGATTGTTTCCAAAGTTTAAAAGAATTGTTCAACCAAAAGTTAAGTTACAAGGTTATAAGTACAAATGAAATCTAGGTGACACGGTTTAAAGTAAAGTCATAAGACGCTCCATGAAATGCATGTATACTCGACATCCAATGCAAGTATCAAATAATGAGCGGAAGCATGTATCACATATCATGCAAGACCTGAGAAAAACATAGAAATCTGTCAACGAAAACGTTGGTGAAATCATAGGTTTAAGTAAGTAAGTAAGTAAAAGTAAGTAAGTCGAACCACAAGGTTTGCAAAGTTGAAATAATAGTAATACATTCTAAAAGTTAATATTCACGAGCACCCAATTATCAAAGCTTAACATTCCATCCATTGTATACCCCATCCATAGTGCTAGAACAAACACTGATTCTCGAAAATATATTTCATCCGTAGACGGTAGCGAACCGTCAGAGATGAGGGTTGTCAACCCATATGGCCATATAACATAAGTTCTCACTTACACCCGTCAAGTGTAACTAATGATAATCGAATTGAGGATTTTTGTTCTAAACTCGTATGTAGAATGTTTGTTTTCCCGTTCTTGTGTTCACTTAGTTCAAAAGAATCGTTTATGTTTTCTCATCCCAAATATAAGTTCAAAAAGAGTAAAAGTGGGACTATGATCTCACATTGAGTGCGAGAGTTATAAAAGTACTTCAACAAGTAAACGCGTGCAAAGACAAGGCTAGTCTTGACCTAAACATATAGGTTATATCAATAACGGTAAACACAAACGGTCAAAGATGTTCAATTAGTCCTATGGCTCGTTACGACTCGATTATATTAACATGTGAATCAACTAGTCAAGTTTCATGCAAGATACAAGTAAATAATCATGTTAGAAAGGTTGCATAAGTATTTGGTTAAGTTTGACAAAAAGTCAAACTTGGTCGGGTCAAAGTCAACAGAAAAGTCAACGGGGTCGGGTTGGGTATCCGACAATTTTTCTAAGTTATATAATCATATATGAGCATGTTAGCCAAGTTTCATGTTAATCGGAGGTCCGTAGCATAGTAAACATTTTACGTCAAAAGATCAAAGCAAACAGCCCATTTTAGTGTATCAGGACGGTGTCCCAAAAATCAGGACGGTGTCCTGATATGAAGAGTGGGACGGCGTCCCAAATATCAAGACGGCGTCCCGATATGAAGAGTGGGACGGTGTCCCAAATATCAGGACGGCGTCCCAATTGCCTTCCAGGCCCTGTTTGCTGAATTTCTCAAGTGCACGACCCAAACTTCAAACAATCACAATTTATGATCCGCAAACAATTAGAACATGTATTTTATATCATCGAAAAGCTATTTCGACAAGGAATACAACTAACCACATATCATAAATCAAAATCATCATTTAAGACAACAAAAACCTCGTCGAAAGTTCGTTAAACGTTCCAAATCAAGGTTTCAAGTTCATCAATTACAATTTAAGTTTCGGGAATCCAATTTATACATATGATATGCCGTTTTGAAGGTAATGAAACATGTAATACAACTAAATACTTACTAACAACATTTCATGGCATTCAAATCATCAAAAGTTCATTTAAAGTCTATCAAACTCTAACGAAAATTCACAAAAATCAATAGTCATGAGTTTGATGTTTCCTTAATCAACCTATACATCAAAACGAAGCTAAAGATACTAGTAACACTTTTAAAACATGCACTTTAACAATCTAACAACATTTGATCATCCAAAATCAAGGATTTAGCAAGAAATTTTCATATTGAACTAGTTACACCAAAAACAACGAATCGGGCATACAAATTACATACACGACATCACAATGAGCCATAGACACTAATTAACAACTTTATAAGTCAAGAACACGAATTTAAAGAAATCTAGTGTTTTAGAAATGTTACCCAAAATCGAAGTAGTTAGCATCAAATCGAAGAGGATGATGAGAGGATCAAGAATATGTAGTTTGTTTTGATGTTTACTTCCTTGGTGAGATTTGGATGATGATTTTATGTTTGAGAAATGAGAGAGTTTGAAAGTATCAAAAATGGAAAAAGGGAGGATGAATGAAAGGGATGAAGGAGGTTGACTCTTTGACCTAGTCAAAAGTTTGATACTTTGACAAGTTTGGTACCTCAACTTTGAATCGGGTGCGGAAAATAACCGAACGAATTATTTTAAGTTACACGGGAGTACGGGAGATATTAAAATCTGATAACGAAAATATTTAAAATGTTACATAACAAAGGATACGAATTTAGATACGAAGGGTATTATTTAAAAAGAAAAAGACGGGCGTTAAAATAATTTAACGGAAAAATGCGGGATGTTACAGCAGGTTTATCAATGATTTTTCTAAAATAGCAGGTCCGTTGACTAAGTTGACTCGTAAAGATGTAGCCTTTCGATGGACTGATGAACAGGAAAAAGCTTTTCAGATTTTGAAACAGCTACTGTGTCAGGCACTAGTGTTAGCTTTACCAGAAGGTTCAGACGACTTCGTGGTATACTGTGATGTGTCATTTGCTGGGTTGGGTTGTGTCTTAATGCAGAGAGATAAAGTAATCGCCTACGCCTCGCGACAGTTGAAAGTTCATGAGAAGAATTATCCAGTGCATGATCTTGAAATGGCTGCAGTAGTGTTTGCTTTGAAACTGTGGAGACACTATTTGTATGGAACCCATTGTGTTATTTGTACAGATCATAAGAGTTTGCAATATATCTTCTCACAGAAAGAATTGAATATGCGTCAGAGACGGTGGTAAGAGTTGATCAAAGATTATGATTGTGAAATTAAATATCATCCGGGTAAGGCAAATGTGGTTGCAGATGCGCTAAGTCGTAAAAAGTCAAGTGAAAATGTGTAATTCCTTCGTTTAAATATAACTTCAGATTTGATTAACAGCTTAAGAACAGTTCAGGCCTGTGCTTTGGAGGATGAACATATTAAATCTGAACAAATGATTAAACGAAAAGTGGACTTAATTGATGACTCACGTAGACTAAAGACTTTAAACAATCGTGTTTGGGTGCCTAAGCTTGGAGATTTGAGGGATTTAATTATGACAGAAGCTCACAAATCCAGATTGACAGTACATTCGGGTAGTAATAAGATGTATCATGATTTGAAAACAGTGTATTGGTGGCCGACAATGAAAATAGATATCGCTCGATATGTCGAAAAGTGTCATATTTGTGCTCAAGTGAAGGCAGAACACCAGAAACCTTATGGTTCGTTACGTCAGTTACAGATTCCAGAGTGGAAATGGGAACATATAACGATGGATTTTGTGACCAAACTACCAAGAACTCAGAAACGACACGATATGATTTGGGTAATAGTGGATCGTCTAACTAAAAGTGCTCATTTTCTTGCTACTCGTGAGACAGCTTCGTTAAGTGAGTTAGCCTATTTGTATGTGAAAGAAATAGTTAGTCAACATGGTGTGCCGTTATCGATCGTTTCAGACAGAGATTCCAGATTTGTGTCGAATTTTTGGAATAGTCTTCAACAGAATTTGGGTACGCGTGTGAATTTAAGTACAGCTTATCATCCTCAGACAGAAGGTCAGAGTGAAAGAACGATACAGACTTTGGAGGATATGTTAAGGGCTTGTGTGTTAGAATACGGTGGTTCGTGGGATACACATTTGCCATTGGTCGAATTCGCGTATAATAATTCATATTATTCGAGTATAGGGATGCCGCCCTATGAAATGTTGTACGGTCGTCGTTGCAGAACTCCGAATTGTTGGTTAGAAGCCGGGGAGAAATAGTTTGCAGGTCCCGAAATTGTTCAAATAACAGCTGAAAAAGTTGCAATTGCGAGAGAAAAGTTGAAAGCCGCTAGAGATAGGCAGAAAATGTATGCTGATCCGCGTAGACGTCCGGTAACCTTTCATGTGGGTGAACGAGTGTATCTAAAAGTTTCGCAGTGGAAAGGGGTTATCAGATTCGGTAAACGTGGTAAGTTAGCACCAAGATTTATTGGTCCATTTCAGATCAGTGAAGTGTTGAATGACCAGACTGTGGTGTTAGATCTTCCGCCAGAGTTAGCCGGTATTCATAATACATTTAACGTGTGTTATCTTCGTAAGTGTAAAGTCAATGATGAAACGCAAATCCTTCCTTTGGAAGATTTAAGGGTCGATTTGAATAAGAAATTGGTGGAAGAGCCGGTCCGTGTAGTTGACCTAAAGGTGACTAAGTTGAGAAATAAAGAGATACCGATGGTATTGATCGAGTGGAAACACAGCTTGGGTTCTAATCATACGTGGGAGACAGAAGAGTTGATGAGGACTCGCTACCCTCATCTGTTTGACCAAGACCAGATTCCGAGGACGGAATCTCCTTAAGGGGGGTGGATTTGTAACAGACTGAAACCCTGGCTAGTTGTAAGTGGACTATTTTGCCCTTAGGGTTCGTGCTTAGTCTTAAGTGCTTTTATTTTAATTATGTGAATAGTGTTATTTTATTATTTGTGTTGTGTCCAGTTTGTGACAAGGGTCCCAGAACAGATTTGTTTATTTTATTTGGACCTCGTTTGGGTTACCTAATCCTGTACGAAAGATATCAGATAACTAGTAAATACCCGTGTGTTGCACAGTGTGAGAATTAATCCCAAATATGTGACTAGTGTACTGCTTTCTTCTTTTCATTTCTAGAATTTTCCCACACACACCCGTACCTTCATCCATCCCACCTAACCAAACCCTAATTCTCCATTGTTGATCTTGAGCTCGAATTGGTCTTGAAATCACGTTCTTTACACTCTACTGATTCTTTTAAGGTATGAATCATGAGCTTTCATGATCAATTTAGTGTTAAAATGGTGTTTTTAAGTGTATTTGTTCATAAGCTTGATTTTGTGTCAAAATCCATGGATTTGATGTTGTTATGGTCAAAACTTTGTGGGTTTATAGTCTATAACATGTAGTGATTGAGTTGTGGTAAGTTTTGGTGTCGAAAACGAGCTCTAGATCGAGTTTTGGTGAATTTAGCTTGAAGTCCGTAGATTGTGTTCAGAATCTGCAGATGATGAACACAGTCGGCCGACTGTCGGTCGACAGTTGACCGACTGGCTAGTGAACCGACCGACTGAGTTCGACTTTCGGCCGATTGTGGTGATACCAAATAAGTCGACCGATTGGGAAAGTCAGTCGACCGGTTGTGTCAACAGTCGACCGACTGTCTATGTCAGTCGACCGATTGAGGAGACAGTCGACCGACTGTGTGTCCAGGACAGAATGTTTTACCAAAGTGCCTTTTTCTAGCCGTTATGCTGCCCGTTTGTATTTTGGTGTTCAGGATGTAAATTTTGAAAGTGCACAAGTGTTAAATATGAAAATTTTAGCGGGCGCATTTTTTTTACTAATTTGCTATAATTCGCTGTCAGTGTGCCTAATCTTGATGGGAACACTATTCTAACTTGGTTTTTGCTGTTCTCAGGAGATAAGGACAAGGAGGAAGCTCAGAAATAAATAACTGAGCAGTTGCTGGTAATTGGTGAGTGGGTCTATCTACGGATAGAGTTTAAGTAGCATATCATGCTACTGTGGTTGACTCTTTTACCATGCATAGTGTAGAAATTGCCATGTTAGAATAATAATATCATTTGCCTGATGTTGTATGTGAATTTTGTGTACACTGTGTGAATGGCACCAGTCGGGCCTAGGGAGACTGAGGACTCGAGACCGTGCCTAGGAGAGGTTGGAGTCCGTATGAGGTCAACCGTGCCTAGGGGAGGTTGGGTCCATAGGCTACTAATTGTGGAGTATAGTGTGAACGATGCACCCCCTGCATCTGGATAACTATACTGTGAATTGAGTAGCAGGGACTATCGGTAGACTCAGGCCCGATCAGCTGGGAGTCGTGTGCTCGTACAAGCCGTCGATCCTCGTATTGTCTTATTGTATGCTAGTTGGTAGTTAGCAAGTGTTGTTGTTAGTATATAGCTTGTGTGTGGCTTAAGCTATATCTGTTAGATAGATTCCATTCACTTAGCGGTGCGCTAATCCCCCACATATTTCCCCCTTTGCAGGTTTAGGTACTGCTAGTCGGGATGGGTATTGATGCAGAAGACATGTTTGACAACCCTACTCTGATGTGGACTTTTGTTTAAATCATGTTTAGTAATAACGTAATACCGTTGTGTAAACTTAAACTTAATTACTCAGATTAATGTAATGACGTGACTTATATTGTATTAATTATAAAAGTCTTCCGCTGTGTTTAAAAAAAAAAAAAAAAAATGGCCGGTGTTACAGTTTTAGGTTTATGTTTTATAACATGTTTAGCATTTTTTTTTTTTTTTTTTTTTTTTTTTTTTTGTTTATAAGCATCGTAAGCACAGCCAAACACAAAACCCTTTAAAACACATGCAAGATACATTTATACTAGTATTTTAAGTTGGAAAGACATTTTATAATTTATAAGAGATTATATATCTATAGGCCACGTTTATAGTTTGATTTTGTAGGTTATTCATGTTAAAAAAAAAAAAAAAAAAAAAAAAAAAAATTTGTAGGTCACTCAATTTGTTATTTTGTTTCATACATACCAAACTTGAATAAAAACACATCTAATTTATTTAAAATGACACAGATACACATGTTTTCCTTAATTAACATTAGTTATAGTTATATTGTATTGTCTTCTTTAAATATAAAATTTATGTTATTTACATACGTGAAATATTCATTTTAATGTTCTATTTTGCTTGAGATCTTACAATCGCATGTGATTGGATCTTACAATCACATGTGATTGTCATGACAGTCACATGTGATTGTCCCACGTTTTTAATCCTAGTCAATCACATTTGATTGTCCTGCATTTTTAATCATAATCATTGATTATATTGATCCAAGGGTTCAGATTTATCCTCTGATTTTAAGCAAAATTAAGAATACAAATAAATATTTCTCATTTACATACAGAGTATCTTCGATTATTTTTGTTGATTTTGGTGTATATAAATTTGAATGGTCTACAAAATAAATTTTAAATACGGATGATTTACCAAAATAACACAATAAATTTGAGTGACATCGATATCGATATATATATAATATATAATCCGTAATTATAATGGAATGTTTAGTTGGGAAGTTGGAGGCCACCAGGTTGCTTTCCAAGATATATAGATACATGATTCCATTACATGTACTTTCTTAGACACTAAATCACAACTAAGATCATGTCATATTTTTAATTATATTCCACTAATTATGTGATTTACTTTATCTTTGACTCACGCTTTATAATCAACAAGCGAAACAGAAATTGAGAATTTGATTATACTATAATTTCATTCTGTTGATTTTTTATACAAGTAGAATCAATTTTATGTATATCAAGCCAAATTGGTTTGTTTTATGTTAATAAATTAGCTAAATTGACTGATGATAAGCTATTTGGGACTGATGCATGCCTGCATCTTATAAATGGCTATCGTACCTTCCCACAAAAATTAACGTCTTTATGTGGAGGCTTTGTCTTAAGACCATTCTTAAAGGTGAGGGGTGATTGTGACGACTCGAAAATTTTCGACCAAATTTAAACTTAATCTTTATATAATTTCGACACGATAAGCAAAGTCTGTAATGTTAAGTCTCAAAATTTTTGAACTATTTATATGGAATCATTTAACCGTTGGCTATTCTCGACGATTCACGAACAATTAATTGTAAATAAGATATGTGTGTATATATGTAAATAATAATTTGGAATATAACTTGAAGTATTATATGATGTTGTTATTAAAATTAATAAAATAAAAATAGGATATTATAATAATTATTATTTGGATATATATATATATATATATATATATATATATATATATAAAGTATATTAAAAATAAATATTAAATGATTGTAATACTCATTTGATGTCCCGATTGATATTAAGTAAGTTAAATTCAACTTATATGATTTTAAAATAAACGGTGATTCGAAAATGAGTTATATAAATTATAGGCTTATCAAAAATGTATTTAGGAGCTAGTTATTAAATTTTAAAACTTTTATTATTTTACTTAGGGTTGAAAGTGAATAATTAATGTAATTTTTATTTAATAGTTAATGACCGAATTTTTTTACCATAATGACTGAAATAAATAAATATAGCTAATTTAAAATTATGAGATTTTTCTGGAAACTTTTATCCGCTACTGATTAACCAACGGGGTACATGAAAAACTGTCGGTGGATTCAAAATAATAGAGGCAGCTAAATAATGATTTTTGAATCATGTGATTAATTATATTATTATTTAATATTATAATAATTATTATTATTATATTACATATAATTATTTCTATATATCGTTATATATATATACACACATAGAACTCATTCAAGAACCACTCCAAACTTGATCATCAAACCGTGAGCTTCCACCAGCCACCCTGCACAACCGTCACCACCTCCGGCTACCCTAAACAGCCCAACAATCTCCCAACCACCATCACTGCTGCACACTTCTGTTTTGGCAGCCAAGAATCAACAAAACAACCTCTTTACAAACCACCACTTGTGTTATTTTTCTTTGACGAGCAAGAACCAAAACATCACTCTATTCGATCACAAAATCCCCACACTTGCTACCATCGAAACACTAGCTGCTACCTTTGCTTCCTTTCTGTTTTAGACGCAAGACCAAACCAAACCATCACTACTACCTTGTAGACCGACGATAACCACCACTCCACTCACTTCTCTCTCTCTCTCTCTCACTATATCTCTCTTCGTGAATCACACAAATCATCATCACCACTGATCACCAACCTACGGGAACAACCATCATCACCATCCTCAAACTGATCACCACCACGACCTGCAACCATCACCTCCACTCCATCACTTACAACGACCATCACGACAACCGAAAACATTCTTAATATTTTTTTTCTGATTTCGATTGGATCACAAAGCAAACATCATCACCAACCATCAAAACCCCATTTACAAACTGCTGTAGGAGTTCTTCGTTGAAACCGAAGCTTCACATCCACCATCATCGTTGTTACTATCCTGCTACTATGATCTTATTGTTTCAGTTTCTAATACAACAAACGAGAACAAAGATGTTATATGAGGAACAAAGATGTAATCGAATGAAGATGATGTATGATTATGTTGATAATGATCCCGAGATGAATTGATGATGATACCGTGATGTTGATAATGTTAAATAATGATATAGATGATGATGAGATGATAGGCATATATTGATATTAATGGTAATATACGAAAATGATGATGATGATAATGATAAATGATGTCGATGATAGATGATATGAGGTTGAATTTTTGTATGATGCATATGGTTTAGGAAGAAGACAGAAATCGACTTAATTAAATTTAAAGTCCTAATTAAATCAGGAAGTATCAAATAGCTCATATGGTTTGGGAGTGTTTGTGTTAAGCGAGAGGTCGCTTGTTCGAGTCCGGGCTATGGCATTTATTTTCTTAGGCGTGTTGGAAGGTAGTCCCCTTTTCATTATTATTATTATTTAACTAACACTAAATATTATTATTATGAATATTATTATTATCATTAACATGATGTACATATATTTTATTATCATTATATCTATTAACATTATTATTATTACTTTTATTAATATTATTATTATTGATATTATTATTATCATATCATTATTATTATTAAGATAAGTACTATTATTACCATTAACATTATGAATATAAGTATTATTATCATGACTATTAAAATTGACATTTTTTTTAAACTAGCATTAGTATTATTATTAGAATTATCTTTATTTTTATTATTTTTATCATTATTATTTATTTTATGAATATTACTATTACTTTTATAAAAATTACTATTATTATTATTAATTTTTATGAATATTATAATTATTATTATTATCATTTTTATTTTAACATAAAATTTTTATTTTTGACATTATTACAACTACCATTATTTGTATTACTAATATTACTACTAGCATTATTATTATCATTACAACAAATATTATTTATATAAAAATATAATTGTTACATATAACATAACAAAAATTAATATTTTTAAATATATAAAATGAATATATGAAACATATAAGTTGTTAATATAAAAATAATATGACTAATAAATTTATATATACATAAAATTGTTTGATTACCATTATATGTGTTAATATATATATAAATGATATAGGTTCGTGAATCCGAGGCAAACCCTGCGTTGTTCAGTTCCGTCGTATGCATATTTTTACTACAAAATATCGTATTGTGAGTTTCATTTGATTTCTTTTTACTCTTTATATTGTTGGGACTGAGAATACATGCGCTGTTTTTACAACTGCTTTATTAAATGCTTTTGAAATATATTTTGAACTGAGATTACATGAAATGCTTTTGTAAATGTTTGACGCGATATGACACAAGCAAAACATTCCTCGAATGAATTATTATGCAGACAGAAGTTCTGTGGATTATTATTGAATTAGTTGAACGTGATAATTGCCACTAATTGTTGTGAATATTTTTCCCTGATTATTATTGCTTGGTAACCTAAGAATTAGAAACGGGTATGGCCCTAATTCACGCGAATCCTAAAGGTAGCTACCGGGTTTAACACCCCCACCCAGAATGTTCACTAAACGGAAGAGCTAGTGGGCATGGTGTTTAGTACTTCAAAGTTTATATATTTATACAGACGAGATGTTCTGTTTTGGGGATATTATTGATGCGCATTATATGTTAAGGTCGGTTACCATGTTGAGCAATGAAATCAAAATGAATGTTAAGTATCGAGAGAATGATTTTATACACAGGTTATGTGTATGATATTTTGTATACGAGATATGTGTACGGTTATTTAAAAATCGCGAGGCAACCTACGGGGGAGAAAAGGATACGAACCTACTCTGCTAAGCATTATGAAAAATAGTTTCGTACACGAGATAGGTGTACTGTATTTAAATCTTGTGGTCTATCAAAATGATGAATTTTATTGTTTACAATAAACTTATGAACTCACCAACCTTTTGGTTGACACTTTAAAGCATGTTTATTCTCAGGTATGAAAGAACTCTTCCGCTGTGCATTTGTTCATTTTAGAGATATTACTTGGAGTCATTCATGGCATATTTTAAAAGACGTTGCATTCGAGTCATTGAGTTCATCAAGATTATTATTATGTCAATTATAGTTGGATATATTATGAAATGGTATGCATGCCGTCAACTTTCGATGTAAAGAAAGTTTGTCTTTTTAAAAAGAATGCAATGTTTGTAAAATGTATCATATAGAGGTCAAATACTTCACAATGAAATCAACTATTGTGAATCATTTATAATCGGTATGAACGGGTCCTTTCAGTGATGGAGGGTGGTGAGTTGTAACGACCCTAATTTTTCCGTTATCTTTTACCGTTAATTATTTAACGATCGTTAACTGTTATTTGTGCCACGTCATTTCTATGACCTATATTATTATTTTTGTAATATTATATTAATTATTATGTGCTATGTGAATATTTGTATTCATATTTTAAATCGTACGTTTCTACGTGTCGCGGATTTCTATCCAGCGAATCTTTTCGCTTTTCAAACCAACGGTCAAGCTTTTGGGATTTTTAAGTCCTAATTATTTTAAATATGATATTTTAATGTCATATAAATATATATAGTGTTTATATATATTTTTCGTCGCGTATTTGTTATCTATCCGAATTTTCAATCGCGTAGTCGTGTTTTCGCGTTTTGGGTTTTCGTTCGAGCGTTCGGGCCACAAGCAATCCACCAAATAACAATTTTGGACCATGGGGCCCACCTCCCTTGCACCATTCAGCCGAACACTCCCAAGGGGAGGGAATGTTGGCTCATTTGCTCCCACTTTTGCAACTTCACATTCATTTATCAAAACCTAAATTTTATTTTGTGCTCTCTCTCCCTCCCTCACCCTAGCCATCGCCTACCACCACCATCTTCACCATTTGATCATCAAAACTAGCTTGGATCAAGAAGCTTTCAACATAAACGTGTTCCTCTCGTTCTTCTCTACACGTTGTTATCTCTTAATTCTTGATTAGGGTATAAACCCTAACCCTAGATTTTTGATTTTTCATATATTTTACTGATTTTATATATTATTATGATAGTATGATGCTTATATGTTATTGTATAGTTGATTGTATGCGTAGAAATGCTCAATTATATATGTTTTCGGTTTGATTGTTTTGGGACAGCAGTTTGATTGTTGTTTTCTGTAAATATAACTGATATAAAAGTGAAATTAAAGTGTTTAGATGAGTTCCTCTCATTAAGACATTAATTTTAGACTCCGGATTCATATCATTTCGATTCCCGGAGCTCTAGATATGCTTAAAATGGTGTTTTGTTGAGATTAAAATATAAAAACGAATTGAATCAGGTATGGTATAACTTTGTGACCACTTTTGGAGTCTTTAGGGTGTACTAGTGTGTTAGTATTGATGATTGGATGAACTTTCATGTTCGGGTCATCGAAATCCGAGCCACGGATCACCCGGTATGACTAAAACATGTTTTTGAACGGATTAAAGCTACAAGTTGATTTATGGCTGTAAGTCACGATTTGGTGGCTGTTCTTGGGATGTTATTAAGCACACTAATGTTTCGGGTGGGTTGGTTTGGAGAAGATATATATATATATATATATATATATATATATATATATATATATATATATATATATATATATATATATATATATATATATATATATATATATATATATATATATAAGACTCGCCAAAAACTGATTCCCGGGGCTCAAGTTATAACCCGATGAACTTTTAATTAAAACTTATGGTTAATAATTATGACTTATGATATAAATAATGAATTTCATTATTAATAAATTACTTATGATATAAAAAGTAATTATTATAATTTAAGACTTATGATATATATTTATTATATCATTATTTAATTACCTATGATTTAATTAAACTTTTAATTAAACTTATGATTAATAATACTTTTATTATTAATGAAAAATACTTATGATAAGTATTAAACTAATATAATGAGATATTATTATAAGACTTATAATAAGGATTAAATAATTATTTAATTATTATAAGGCTTAGTTATTAATTAATTATAATTTAATTATTAACTACTTATGATTTAATAATTATAAATAGAAACTTATGATATGATTAATAATTCATTATTAATTAATAATACTTATGATATGATTTAAAATTTATTATTAATTAAAAATACATACATTATGACTAATATTTAATTAATTAATTAAATACTTATGTTATATTAATTATATCATTTAAACTTATGTTAACTTTAATAATTCATTTAATTTAATTAAACTTATGTTATGACATAATTATACATATATGACTTTCATTAACGTTATAATCTATATTATTATTATAACCTATACTTTTAAAATTAATGTTGACTATGTTTGACCAAGGTTGACTTTTGAGTTGACTTTCGGTTGACTTTGACTTTCAGTTGACTTTTGTTGACTTTCTAATTAAGGAAACTTTCCTAACTTAAAAACATTCCAAATATAGCAACTTTCTAAATATAAAAACTTTCTAAATATGAAAACTTTCTAAATTTGGAAACTTTCCAAAAATAGAAACTTTCCTAAAATAGAAACTTTCCTAAAATAGAAACGTTCCTAAAATAGAAACTTTCCAAAAATGGAAACTTGCTAAAAATAGAAACTTTCTGAAAATAGAAAGTGTGTGTCCGTACGCTGTTCCGATCAAACCGATGCATGTTGAGTATTGTTCTATGTCTACTTGCAACATGTACAATAGCTATTATACTAAGAGTTGACCTAAGTTAGTTATTTATATCGACCTGCGTTATTTATAGGTCGGCGTTGTGATCATTCCTGATCACTTTACTTCATTAGTTGTTCGCATATTTGTGTGGTTACTTCGTTTGCTATTAAGGTGAGTTATAGTCCCGTTTTTACATACTTTCAAAGTATATTTTTGGGATGTGATTACATGAATTTTATTTTACGTTTAGACACAAGTGGAAATTAAATTAAATTATTCATTATGAGTTGAACAAAAATATTCCCTAGTCTGGTAACTGTAATCAATGATTTCTACTGGTGAAAGCGAATCCTACGGATAGATCTATCGGGTTTGACAACCCCATTTCGAGCTAGTCGTGCTAGCAATTTATAATCGAAATGTTTAGTACTTTGTATTTTGTTGTAGATACACTTGTTCAGTGTATATTATTTATTGTGTTTGGCAAGGGTAAATAAATGGTTAAGTGGTTACCAGGTGGCTCATTGATAATGGAATAATGTTTTATGTTTTCTAACATTTTAAACCTATAATCATTCAACATTTTTGTTGACAGTTTACTCGTATGTTTTCACAGGTACTTGAGTTTGTTTGATGCTTCCGCTATGTTAGAAGAGTCTGCATGCATTTGGGCTGATTTTGTTAAACAATTAAGAAACTTTGAACTTGCATTCTATTTTGGAATAATTTAAACTTGTGGGTTTTGTTGACAATGTTTTAATGTCAACTTTAGTTATTAATATGTTGGGTTGTTTAAACTACAAATTTTGGATATGTTTCCTTTTTGGGAAAACTTTTGAAATAAAAGAATGCAATGTCGTTTATTAAATTCATTTAAGTTCGATCAAGCTGTGGGACCAAGTGACGGAGCCGTTAAGTGTATTAACGGGGCCATCACAGTTGGTAACAGAGCCCTGGTTGTAGGGAACTAGGCGGTCATAATGTGGTCAACCCGTGATTTTTAGGGTGCATTAGAGCCTAGTATACAGCCCGACCTTTCTTGTTATAGCATTATTATGCATTTAATTTCGTATGAGGAATAATTATAAGTTATTACTTATGATATTTCTATTTTGTATGGGGTTTGTGGTTTTACTGTTTGCAGATGTCAGCTTCAAGCAACAACTCCGTTCCTGCCCCTGTTTCGTCGTCTGCTGCTAGACGCCGTGCTCATCAGCCTTTGATCGATGATCCTTTTGACCACTACATGGCTACCATCACTCACATGAATAGAGCATACTCGAATGAGAAAAGGTATTAATGCTCTCAACGACTGTATGCGGGTCTTGCCGCATAACGAGGTGATGGATGAGATTAGAGCTAGTATGGATTCGTTTATCAGTTTCAATCATAATGTTGGGTTCGAGACCCGGAAGCGTAACTGTGAGGTAGATGTGATGACCCAAAAATTTCCGACCAAATTTAAACTTAAATCTTTATATGTTTTCGACACGATAAGCAAAGTTTGTTAAATTGAATATCAAGAATTTTAAACTATGTTCATACATTCATTTAACCTCGACCAAATTCCAATGATTTACGAACCATTATATGAACGGATATGATTATATATGTATATGTATATATATATTATAACTTGAAAAAATTAACAAAGTATTAGACGTATAATACTTTACATGAACGTATTTGTCCTAAAATATATTTAAAATAATTATCGACGGAATTAAAAGATAATATCAAATAATTGATTTATTAGACACATTGAATCATGGCTACGAGTCCCTATTAGGAGGTCCACTTAGATTTAGGAAACCTTTCCTTTTTAACGATATTCGGAAAATGGTAAAGTGATTTTACAAATAAGAACAAAGTGTCAACTAACGAGAACTAGACAAGAGTTAGTAAAGATTCCTATTTGATTTTCAATTCATACCTTACAATATTTTCCTCGTGATATTAATAAGATAACTGTTATGACTATCATTTTAAAGTTGGAATGTGGAATGTAAATAACTTAGACAATGGGTATCGACATTTTTCATTAAGGTGATTTCGTACGTTTATCTAACCTTCAGACTTTATACCACGTTGCACCAACAAACGTTAAGAACTTGAAACCTATGAAAAGTATATTTAATTTTATTTCTCTAAAATGTTTTACGATATAACAACCTCTACTAATATAACTTTTTAGTAAAATGATTCTTAAAAATACTTAGTTTTGGAAAATAAAGTTTTCATATTTATTTAATATTGTTTCAAACGTACAAAAACAATTTTTAAAGAACTTTATTAGTGAAACGTTTTATAAGATAAATTGTTCATAAGTTTTAAGAAACTTAATTAAAGCTTTGTATCATAAATTATATATATATATATATATATATATATATATATATATATATATATATATTGTTTCAAAAACGTAAAACGTGATACGACATAATATTTTCTATTACTTAAACATTTTGAAATATAATTATATAGATATTTCAATTATATATAAGATATACAAAAATATATTCTTAAGTAAGAATATATATATATATATATATATATATATATATATATATATATATATATATATATATATATATATATATATATATATATATATATATATATATTTTACAAACGCGTTAATGTATAAATTAAATATAAAACGTTTCGATATTATTAAACGTATTTTAATAAACAGCGAGCCCCTGATTTATAGAAGCAAATGACCACAACGCTCAAATATATAAGTTACATTTATTATAATATGATTCACCGACGTTAAAGTCTAATTTTTGTAAAAGGTACACGCTGCGTAACGAAAAGTGTTAGATATCTAAGCGTACGAATATGCGTTCGAAAAACCGAAAGTGGTACATGAGTCAAGTGACAACGTCCATGTCATTTGAGTAAAAATTACATTTTTACCATGAACGTAAATATAATATAATATATAAGTAACTATATAAATTAAATAAATATATATTAAATAAATATATAAAAGTGTCAGCAGCCCTTTTGATCGTGTATATGAGCTGGCCAAGGAGCCCATGCGATCGCATGGCCCCAAGGCACATAAACCATGCGATCGCATGGCTTGTGATGAGGGGTCAAGTCTTTAAATCCGACGAATTCATTTCAGTTTACACACACACATATACATCGATATGTATTACTCCCTCTGTTATTTTAATTATTTATATTATTATTATTATTATTATTATTATTATTATTATTATTATTATTATTATTATTATTATTATTATTATTATTATTATTATTATTATTATTATTATTATTATTATTATTACTATTATTATTATTAGTACGAGTATTAAGATTAGTAATATTTATACATAAAATACTACGACGGAGTGCTGTTCGGGTAGATTCAAGGCGGGATTTTCGAGTAGGATAGGGCTAAGGAAATTATGGGTTATAGCTATGGAGGTGATGGGTATGGTTCATGAGTATGCTCGTGAGGTCAATCTAGTGTTTATCATCTCCGTTGCGTCTACGTATCTTTCCTGCAATATTGAATCTCAATATTGATACGTAAGCGCTTAAAATTTAATTTTTACATATTAATAATGCATCCCTGACTAGTGCTCGAGAATATAGGATTATGCATGCTTGTACTTTTGATATTGAGATAGGATATGTTGAATCCTGAATTAATTAAGTATGCGGTTGAGATAAGGTATATGATATGCATGTCGTTGGAAAGCTAGCGAAAAATTAAGAACTTTTCATTTAGAACTCGAATGATTTCGATGAACAGATTAGAAATTATAGTCAACTGAATTTTAGTATTATTGTTAAAATGATTATTATTACTATCATCATTATTATCGTCGTTACTATTCTTATCTAGTAATTATTATTATTATTAATTATTATGATTAATAATATTATCATTTTTAATATAATTATAATTAGTAAAAGAATTTTTATTGTTATTATTATTATTATTATTATTATTATCATTATTAATATTATCATCATGATTAATATTTTTATTATTATTATCATTATTATGAATGCGATATAAAAGATGACTAAAAGATTTTTTACAAATTGATTAGGAAATAATGAGTATGAGTATCATGATGAAATTAAAATATTATAAGATATTGAATTAGATAAAATTATCGTTCTTATTATCATTTTATTAAAAGAATTATTAATATTAAAACTATCATTTTTACTAAAATTATCATTTTTAATAGAAATATCATTGTTATTATAAAATATCATTATTATTATCAGCTTAGTACTATTTTTAATAAAAATTATCATTTTAATATCATTTTTAGTAAATATAAATATAGATATTTTATTAGCAGAATAATAATAACTATTATTACAAAATAATACAACTTATAATTATTATTGTTATTATAGATATTATTTTATCAAATAAATATGTAATACAAAGATATTTTATTACACGTAATATAATTACATAAATGATACCTATCATTATATTTCTATGATATTAAATGAACTTTATAAATTTATTTACTTAAGATATATAAAAGTATATTTTTATCATATACAAATTTTAAATATAAATTTTATTAACAAATGACTTTTAAAAATATTAAATATATAAACGACGATATTCAAGTTATATAATAATCATGTATAAATTTTGAAAATCATTTTGAGTCAAATTGACTTTTGTTGACTTTTAAATATTAGTCTCGAGCATTAGGATTGTGATACACTATGACCTGACTTAAATTGTTAGACAAATATTGACCAACATACAAATATATATATTTAATTTAGGTTTGTGAATCCGAGGCCAACCTTACACTTGATCAATGACGTTATATGTATTTTTACTACGAAATACGGTATGGTGAGTTTCATTTGCCTTTTTACCCTTTATATTTTTGGGCTGAGAATACATGCGAAATTTTTATAAATGTTTTACGAAATAGACACAAGTAATCGAAACTACATTATATGGTTGAATGATCGAAGCCGAATATGCCCCTTTTGCTTGGTAGCCTAAGAATTAGTAAACCGATCTACTAATTGACGCGAATCCTAAAGATAGATCTATTGGGCCTAACGAACCCCATCCAAATTACCGGTTGCTTTAGTACTTCGAATTCATTTTTATCATGTCCGAAGGATTTCCCGGAATGATAGGGGATATTCTTATATGTATCTTGTTAATGTCGGTTACCAAGTGTTCAATCCATATGAATGATTTTTGTCTCTATGCATGGAACGTATATTTATGAGAAATGGAAATGAAGTTCTTGTGGTCTATTAAAATGATGGAAATGAATGATTATGATAAACTAATGAACTCATCAACCTTTTGGTTGACACTTTAAAGCATGTTTATTCTCAGGTATTAGAGAAATCTTCCACTGTGCATTAGCTCATTTTAAAGATATTACTTGGAATCATTCATGGCATATTTCAAATAACGTTGCATTCAAGTCGTTGAGTTCAGTAAAGATTATGATTAAGTAAATGACAGATTAGATCATTTATATATGGATATTACGAAATGGTATGCATGCCTGTCAACTTTTGATGTAATGAAAGATTGTCTTTTAAAACGAATGCAATGTTTGTAAATGTATCATATAGAGGTCAAATACCTCGCGATGTAATCATATGTTATTGTATTCGTTCTTATGGATTAGGACGGGTCTTTACATGTGGTATCAGAGCTGGTATAACAGCGTCCATGTGTGGCGGGTTAGTCGTAAAGAAGGTTCTCACAGTGTGACCCGTGGTGAAGCATTGGCTCTTACTCCTTGCGATCCCTTATGAGGGTTGGCAGTAGCCGAGAGGCAGGCCCTAAAATCAGTATATGATGTACACTAAGTGGTCGCCGGATAGTTAAGGCACTGAGTGGGACGGTGGTTGTCCCCACTGTATTTACATGTGGTATCAGAGCGGTGGTCTTAGCGAACCAAATCTGTATTAGTGTGTCTAACTGATAAGTCGTTAGGATGCATTGGTGAGTCTGGACTTCGACCGTGTCTGCATGTCAAAAGTTTTGCTTATCATTTGTAGTCGGAAATCATCTGCTTATCATCCTTAGGAAATTACCTACTTATCATTATTAGTCTAGATACGTCTTGCTACATTAATTGCATGAGTAGTGTATAGACAAAATTCATATCTTAGCGTATCTGCTAAATCATATCTTATCGTATCTGTTACTTTAAACTTTTCCTGATATATTCCGTAAATTCCTCCGTAATCTACGAAATCTTTTGATCTATATATATAGATATCCTATGTAAATAGAATATCACTCGATAGCCGGAAAATCATTTTTATATCGAAAAATCCTTTATTCAATCGTACGAAATGGAATTCATCATTAATTCAAGTTCTTCGGATTCCGAAATGGAATCCCACTCCAGCTCCGAAAGCAGTGTGACCATAATGAATCAACCAATCAGCCATCATCTATTCTGGATGAATTGGGGATGGGTTCATAGCCTCCTCAATCATTGGAGACAAGAAGAAGGTGATCCCTTCCATCCACCACATTGCCCTCTTGGTGATGAACCTGAAGCACTTACCGGCGAACCTGTTCGAGACACCATTTTCTCTCTCATTTTCAGGGTAACTCGTCACGATTATATACTACATCAAATTCTAGATTTTATTTATCCGCTCGTCCGAACCGACAATCACCCCAGTGTAATAGAAGAAGTCAACGAGCTTCGCGCTCGGGTAGTGGCTTTGGAGAATATGGTGCAAAGATTACAAACACCAGCAGTAACACCAGCAGCATAACCAGTACCACCATCATCAATGCCAACAGTACCATTACCACCTCCAACCACAACCGTGTCGTAAACCTCAACTTCACAATTTGTCCCATGAGCATCAACGTCATACGCTCCATGGATACCAAGGAGTACCAACAACAATAACTGACGAAGTATTAATTCATAACTTTATTGGAGAAACATTCCGCGGCGATTATGTAATCTCTAAAGTCTTAGAGATTATCTAATCTAGCCCTAACCATAAATCAGTTAAGCGAACCAAAATGATAGAAGGAAGAGTAGAAACCCTGACAAAAATGGTGTGTGGTTAACAAGCTAAACTTGTTTTACCAACAGCATCATCAGTACCGTCAGCGTCACCAACATCGTCAAGTGCAGTCAGCATCAGAATCAACAACGCCTATAACATCACAAACTCTGTCAGTTCAAGAATCACTGTGGACATCATTACGAATCAATAATGCGTATATTGTATCAACGAGTTATGAAGAATTAACTCATTCCCTCTGAAGAAATTATATGTATATTATATATATATATATATATATATATATATATATATATATATATATATATATATATATATATATATATATATATATATATATATATATATATATTTTGAAATAAAAATAAATCTTTCTGTGCTAAGCTATTGTGTGTGAATCTTAACTACTCGGTTAATTCATATTACAAATATGCAATAATGTACGTCCTTCGGCCGCAACTTAACCAGCGTTAACTACAATCTCTGTCTCAATTCAACAAATTCCAATTCATAATAAATCAAGTATATATTTGATTTTACACTTTCATCATCGATGTACCCGAAACTTTTCAGATAACATCATTCGTAATTTGCGAAGTTCACAAGAATTTAACGAAAACCAAAATCACGCCTCAACAAATAACGAAGTATTGATTCATAATTTCAATATTATTGAAGAAATACTTATGTAATCTCTAAAGCCTTCAAGGGATTATTCAATTCTAGTTCCAACTGTAAATCGAATGAGTTTAATTTAGTATTAACTCATTAAAATATATGTTACATCTGAAGAGAATATATACATATATATTTTCATAAAGACTGTAATAAAATTCTTTTGTACAAAATATTAATTGTGAATTTTTTTTAACGGGTAGGTAATACCCGAGATATATATATATATATATATATATATATATATATATATATATATATATATATATATATATATATATATATATATATTCACAATTAATATGTTACATTCTTCGAATCTGATTAAGCAAATTATCAACCATACTTCCTACTTTCACAATAATATACATTCTTTCATATCAAAACAACCATACTCATTCAAATTCAATTACATATTCTAATTTTGAAACCTCAGAATTCAATACGAAATTTAACCGGTACCATCACTTTTAGATTCCTACACCTTTCAAAGCTATACTTTGACTTCAAAACTGTGTTAGAACATCAAATTTATATTAACGATTACAATCTGTGTTCAAACCCTTCGAAAATTTATGAAGACACTTCAAATAATGAGCAATCGAGGTGATGATCCAACCACATATTACCCACAGTTATGTACTTAAAAAGCTCTCGAAACCAAAGTCATAATTCAACATATATCTGTGTCAGATCCTTTGGCATTTATTAGCAAAAATAACCTTGCAATTCCTTTTCAAAGTAGAAAATTCTATCACAGCTCCAGCAAGACAACTTTGATTTTTCATTTGGAGTAGCCTTATCATAATCTTGATATATATGATTACCCTTTTGTTACCGGAGAACCTTTCATGTTCCACCACATTAGCAATAAACTTATTCACAACTTCACTGATCTTTGACCTTCCGGAGAATCATTATATTTACCGAAACCCCATCATTTACTCATTCGCATCTTGTAACGAGTATTGCCATACCAATCATCGGGATTTAGCAATCAGTATTTTAAAATCTCGCAGCATGTCTACGCCAACAGTTATATGTGTATATATAACGTCTATCTTCTGGACTTAATTTGAATGTGAAGTTTCTGAAAAACACTCCGAACTATGAATTGGTTCTCCGAAAATGGAAAAATGCTAATGAAGCAGCAAAAACTATAAACGAATTTAACAGTAAAAGTTTGATGATAATGAATAAGTGTGCTGGAAAAGCGCAGAAAAAGAGAAGTCTTGGAACTGGAGACCAGATTGAGCAAAGTATGAAGGAGGCTGTGGATAAATTACAAAGACTGAACCTGACTTCAAAGGATCCAAATGATTCAGTACCTGTTGAAGTTATTAAAATACCTTGCTCCTGACTCTAAACCCCTGTAAACAATACCCTTCATCATCCTCTGATATTAGAAATTATAAGATATCATCGTATCTTTCATTATAAATATCCTCCATATTTCTGAAAATATTTCCATAATTATTCTTATCTGAAATCATTTACCTCTTTGCGCTATATGTATTACATCATAAAAGAAACTATTTTAGTTTCTGAATTCTGAAACCCTCAAGTTTAAAATAAGAATATTTTTGAAGTAGTGTTGGGAACTGAAACATGAGTTAGTATAATATAATGACACTTGATCAACGTGATTATATTACAGTAAGTCATGCTGAGTTTCTAAATGGAACGTGATGATTCACATATCATAACATCATCATGTGCCATGTTATACGACTCTTGTATTCTATTTAATCTCTAAAATATCAAGAAAATATTTCTTGATGATTCAGTTTTTTCCGAGGTATTCTGGTAATTTGACAAGTCAAGATCGTGCCATTATAATTTTCTTACTAGAACATTAACAATGTTCATTCTAAAATTCATATCTGCAAATTCTGTACCATTACAAGCGGCGCTTAATCGCAAGAAGAAGAAACGAAAGGACAAAGCTTCGAAACAAAAATTGGGGTATATATCGCAGCAAATAAAAGAAAGAATTAACTAGAGATGACAATGATTATGAGAGACAGAAGCAGGGACATCGAAATATAAGAGAAGATATAAAACCCAACAACCACCCAAAAATTATAAACCGTATATATCAATACAAATAGCAATATAAAGACACGTGAGAACTAAAAACACTATAAAACCAAGTGTATAGTAGAAGTAAATAGATTCTTCCAGTGGTAGATGAAAAAGAAGAATGACTGATATGAAGGTTAGGAATATATCAAGAAGCAGAACTGGATGGAGCATATTGATGAATGCTTTAAAGTATGAGTTAGAAATCATGGAAGGTGTGAGTTAAAAGGAAACGAACAAGGTGGATTTATAGTAAAATATCCGACAAAGCAATCAAAAAAAGGATGATCACATTTAAAGCGGATCCTAATTCCCTTGGTTACCGGAGAATCAAATCTTATTACAAAGATTTTCTCCAAATCTCTTGAACTGGAAAAATCAGTCCTATCTACGTCAAAAGATATGACGAATCTATACCTACTCAATTCACTCTTTTGGTGATAACTTCACTCGTACTCTTCACAAAATCAAATGGTTTTGTCCATATTACTCAATGATGATAAAACCCTAATCTTCAGATTATATGCGTCATGAAAACATACTTATTGTCAGCCATGACCATCCCAATAAAATTTCGGGACGAAATTTCTTTAACGGGTAGGTACTGTGACGACCCGAAAATTTCCGACCAAATTTAAACTTAAATCTTTATATGTTTCCGACACGATAAGCAAAGTTTGTTAAATTGAATATCAAGAATTTTAAACTATGTTCATACATTCATTTAACCTCGACCATATTCCAATGATTCACGAACCATTATATGAACGGATATGATTATATATGTATATGTATATATATATTACAACTTGAAAACATTAACAAAGTATTAGACGTATAATACTTTACATGACCGTATTTGTTCTAAAATATATTTAAAATAATTATCGACAGAATTAAAAGATAATATCAAATGATTGAATTATCAGATACATTGAATTATGGCTACGAGTCCCTATTAGGAGGTCCACTTTGATTTAGGAAACCTTTCCTTTTTAACCATATTCAGAAAATGGTAAAGTGGTTTTACAAATAAGAACAAAGTGTCAACTAACGAGAACTAGACAAGAGTTAGTAAAGATTCCTATTTGATTTTCAATTCATACCTTACAACATTTTCCTCGTGATATTAATAAGATAACTATTATGACTATCATTTTAAAGTTGAAATGTGGAATGTAAATAACTTAGACAATGGGTATCAACATTTTTCATTAAGGTGATTTCGTACGTTTATCTAACCTTTAGACTTTATACCACGTTGCACCAACAAATGTTAAGAACTTGAAACCTATGGAAAGTATATTTAATTTTATTTCTCTAAAATGTTTTACGATATAACAACCTCTATTAATATAACTTTTTAGTAAAATGATTCTTATAAATACTTAGTTTTGGAAAATAAAGTTTTCATATTTATTTAATATTATTTCAAACGTACAAAAACAATTTTTAAAGAACTTTATTAGTGAAACATTTTATAAGATAAATTGTTCATAAGTTTTAAGAAACTTAATTAAAGCTTTGTATCATAAATTATATATATATATATATATATATATATATATATATATATATATATATATATATATATATATATATATATATATATATATATATATATATATATATATATATATATATATATATATATATATATATATATATGGGCAGGATCAATGGAGAAGTAACCAATCGGGGGGAAGCGGGGGAAGCAAAAAAAAAAAAAAAAATTCGTTTTTTGAAAAAACTTTGTTCACGAACATTATAGATTGGATGAAAATAAGAACATTTAGAAAAGACATATGTATATATATATATATATATATATATATATATATATATATATATATATATATATTTTACAAACGCGTTAATGTATAAATTAAATATAAAACGTTTCGATATTATTAAACGTATTTTAATAAACAGCGAGCCCCTGATTTATAGAAGCAAATGACCACAATGCTCAAATATATAAGTTACATTTATTATAATATGATTCACCGACGTTAAAGTCTAATTTTTGTAAAAGGTACACGTCGCGTAACGAAAAGTGTTAGATATCTAAGCGTACGAATATGCGTTCGAAAAACCGAAAGTGGTACATGAGTCGAGTGACAACGTCCGTGTCATTTGAGTAAAAATTATATTATTACCATGAACGTAAATATAATATAATATATAAGTAATTAAATAAATTAAATAAATATATATTAAATAAATATATAAAAGTGTCGGCAGCCCTTTTGATCGTGTATATGAGCTGGCCAAGGAGTCCATGCGATCGCATAGCCCCAAGGCACATAAACCATGCGATTGCATGGCTTGTGATGAGGGGTCAAGTCTTTAAATCCAACGAATTCGTTTCAGTTTACACACACACATATACATCGATATGTATTACTCCCTCTGTTATTATAATTATTTATATTATTATTATTATTATTATTAGGAGTATTAAGATTAGTAATATTTATACATAAAATACTACGACTAATGTTATGCGAGGTGTATATGAAATAACTTATATTTTACAAGGAAATACTATTAAATACGATACAATTTTACACAAGATATTTATTTATTTATAGAATGGATATACTTAAACCTTGCTACAACACTTATAGGCAGTGTACCTAATCGTACAATAGGGTAGTTTTTAGTAAGTCCGGTTCGTTCCACAGGGAAATCTTTTAAACGAAGCTTAACGCTATATTAGTTTTAATTTATAAAAATACAAATATATATATAAGTAATATTATTATTATAAAAGGGGGGTTTTTACCGTTTAATGACCGGTTTGTTGATTTTAAAACTTTAGTCGCAGTTAAAACCTAATGTAAAATATTAAAAATAAATATAACTTAATTTAAAGCCTAAAGTAAATAACGATAATGAAATTGCGATAAATAAAAGTGCGATAAAATAAACTTGCGATAATTAAAAAGTACGATAATTAAAAGTGCAATTAAATACAATAACAATAAATAAAAGTACGATAATTAAAAGTGCAATTAAATATAAAATAAAGGAAATTAAATATGAAATAAAGGAATTATGCTTATTTAAACTTTCGTAATCATGATGTTTGACGTGTTGATTTTAGTTTTATGCCCATGGGTTAATTGTCCTTTGTCCTGGATTATTCAATATGTCCGTCTGGTTTTTGTCCATAACAGTCCATCAGTCATAAATATAAAGTGCGAGTATCCTCGTCAAATTATCCTTATACCCGAAGTCAAATATTCCAACTAATTGGGGACTTAAACTGTAACAAGGTCATAATACTTTATTTAATAATTACACCAGGATATCGACTGGGTGTAACCCAAGGTTTTAATACTTTGTTATCAATTATGCCAAGTGTCCTTGTACATAATTTCACCCCTGTTTTAATAATTCTAGTGACTATTAATTCATTCCCGTGTCCGGTTAAATGAATGATTATTCGTGAAATGTCCCGTTCTTATTGATTAAAAACGTTCCATATTAATTGATTTCGTTGCGAGGTTTTGACCTCTATATGAGACGTTTTTCAAAGACTGCATTCATTTTTAAAACAAACCATAACCTTTATTTCATAGATAAAGGTTTTAAAAAGCTTTACGTAGATTATCAAATAATGATAATCTAAAATATCCTGTTTACACACGACCATTACATAATGGTTTACAATACAAATATGTTACAACAAAATAAGTTTCTTGAATGCAGTTTTTACACAATATCATACAAACATGGACTCCAAATCTTGTCCTTATTTTAGTATGCAACAGCGGAAGCTCTTAGTATTCACCTGAGAATAAACATGCTTTAAACGTCAACAAAAATGTTGGTGAGTTATAGGTTTAACCTATATATATCAAATCGTAACAATAGACCACAAGATTTCATATTTCAATACACATCCCATACATAGAGATAAAAATCATTCATATGGTGAACACCTGGTAACCGACAATAACAAGATGCATATATAAGAATATCCCCATCATTCCGGGACACCCTTCGGATATGATATAAATTTCGAAGTACTAAAGCATCCGGTACTTTGGATGGGGTTTGTTAGGCCCAATAGATCTATCTTTAGGATTCGCGTCAATTAGGGTGTCTGTTCCCTAATTCTTAGATTACCAGATTTAATAAAAAGGGGCATATTCGATTTCGATAATTCAACCATAGAATGTAGTTTCACGTACTTGTGTCTATTTTGTAAATCATTTATAAAACCTGCATGTATTCTCATCCCAAAAATATTAGATTTTAAAAGTGGGACTATAACTCACTTTCACAGATTTTTACTTCGTCGGGAAGTAAGACTTGGCCACTGGTTGATTCACGAACCTATAACAATATATACATATATATCAAAGTATGTTCAAAATATATTTACAACACTTTTAATATATTTTGATGTTTTAAGTTTATTAAGTCAGCTGTCCTCGTTAGTAACCTACAACTAGTTGTCCACAGTTAGATGTACAGAAATAAATCAATAAATATTATCTTGAATCAATCCACGACCCAGTGTATACGTATCTCAGTATTGATCACAACTCAAACTATATATATTTTGGAATCAACCTCAACCCTGTATAGCTAACTCCAACATTCACATATAGAGTGTCTATGGTTGTTCCGAAATATATATAGATGTGTCGATATGATAGGTCGAAACATTGTATACGTGTCTATGGTATCTCAAGATTACATAATATACAATACAAGTTGATTAAGTTATGGTTGGAATAGATTTGTTACCAATTTTCACGTAGCTAAAATGAGAAAAATTATCCAATCTTGTTTTACCCATAACTTCTTCATTTTAAATCCATTTTGAGTGAATCAAATTGCTATGGTTTCATATTGAACTCTATTTTATGAATCTAAATAGAAAAAGTATAGGTTTATAGTCGGAAAAATAAGTTACAAGTCGTTTTTGTAAAGGTAGTCATTTCAGTCGAAAGAACGACGTCTAGATGACCATTTTAGAAAACATACTTCCACTTTGAGTTTAACCATAATTTTTGGATATAGTTTCATGTTCATAATAAAAATCATTTTCTCAGAATAACAACTTTTAAATCAAAGTTTATCATAGTTTTTAATTAACTAACCCAAAACAGCCCGCGGTGTTACTACGACGGCGTAAATCCGGTTTTACGGTGTTTTTCGTGTTTCCAGGTTTTAAATCATTAAGTTAGCATATCATATAGATATAGAACATGTGTTTAGTTGATTTTAAAACTCAAGTTAGAAGGATTAACTTTTGTTTGCGAACAAGTTTAGAATTAACTAAACTATGTTCTAGTGATTACAAGTTTAAACCTTCGAATAAGATAGCTTTATATGTATGAATCGAATGATGTTATGAACATCATTACTACCTTAATTTCCTTGGATAAACCTACTGGAAAAGAGAAAAATGGATCTAGCTTCAATGGATCCTTGGATGGCTCGAAGTTCTTGAAGCAGAATCATGACACGAAAACAAGTTCAAGTAAGATCATCACTTGAAATAAGATTGTTATAGTTATAGAAATTGAACCAAAGTTTGAATATGATTATTACCTTGTATTAGAATGATAACCTACTATAAGAAACAAAGATTTCTTGAGGTTGGATGATCACCTTACAAGATTGGAAGTGAGCTAGCAAACTTGAAAGTATTCTTGATTTTATGAAACTAGAACTTTTGGAATTTATGAAGAACACTTAGAACTTGAAGATAGAACTTGAGAGAGATCAATTAGATGAAGAAAATTGAAGAATGAAAGTGTTTGTAGGTGTTTTTGGTCGTTGGTGTATGGATTAGATATAAAGGATATGTTATTTTGTTTTCATGTAAATAAGTCATGAATGATTACTCATATTTTTGTAATTTTATGAGATATTTCATGCTAGTTGCCAAATGATGGTTCCCACATGTGTTAGGTGACTCACATGGGCTGCTAAGAGCTGATCATTGGAGTGTATATACCAATAGTACATACATCTAAAAGCTGTGTATTGTATGAGTACGAATACGGGTGCATACGAGTAGAATTGTTGATGAAACTGAACGAGGATGTAATTGTAAGCATTTTTGTTAAGTAGAAGTATTTTGATAAGTGTCTTGAAGTCTTTCAAAAGTGTATGAATACATATTAAAACACTACATGTATATACATTTTAACTGAGTCGTTAAGTCATCGTTAGTCGTTACATGTAAATGTTGTTTTGAAACCTTTAGGTTAACGATCTTGTTAAATGTTGTTAACCCAATGTTTATAATATCAAATGAGATTTTAATTTATTATATTATCATGATATTATCATGTATGAATATCTCTTAATATGATATATATACATTAAATGTCTTTACAACGATAATCGTTACATATATGTCTCGTTTAAAAATCATTATGTTAGTAGTCTTGTTTTTACATATGTAGTTCATTGTTAATATACTTAATGATATGTTTACTTATCATAGTATCATGTTAACTATATATATATATATATCCATATATATGTCATCATATAGTTTTTACAAGTTTTAACGTTCGTGAATCACCGGTCAAGTTGGGTGGTCAATTGTCTATATGAAACATATTTCAATTAATCAAGTCTTAACAAGTTTGATTGCTTAACATGTTGGAAACATTTAATCATGTGAATATCAATCTCAATTAATATATATAAACATGGAAAAGTTCGGGTCACTACAGTACCTACCCGTTAAATAAATTTCGTCCCGAAATTTTAAGCTGTTGAAGGTGTTGACGAATCTTCTGGAAATAGATGCGGGTATTTCTTCTTCATCTGATCTTCACGCTCCCAGGTGAACTCGGGTCCTCTACGAGCATTCCATCGAACCTTAACAATTGGTATCTTGTTTTGCTTAAGTCTTTTAACCTCACGATCCATTATTTCGACGGGTTCTTCGATGAATTGGAGTTTTTCGTTGATTTGGATTTCATCTAACGGAATAGTGAGATCTTCTTTAGCAAAACATTTCTTCAAATTCGAGACGTGGAAAGTGTTATGTACAGCCGCGAGTTGTTGAGGTAACTCAAGTCGGTAAGCTACTGGTCCGACACGATCAATAATCTTGAATGGTCCAATATACCTTGGATTTAATTTCCCTCGTTTACCAAATCGAACAACGCCTTTCCAAGGTGCAACTTTAAGCATGACCATCTCTCCAATTTCAAATTCTATATCTTTTCTTTTAATGTCAGCATAGCTCTTTTGTCGACTTTGGGCGGTTTTCAACCGTTGTTGAATTTGGATGATCTTCTCGGTAGTTTCTTGTATAATCTCCGGACCCGTAATCTGTCTATCCCCCACTTCACTCCAACAAATCGGAGACCTGCACTTTCTACCATAAAGTGCTTCAAACGGCGCCATCTCAATGCTTGAATGGTAGCTGTTGTTGTAGGAAAATTCTGCTAACGGTAGATGTCGATCCCAACTGTTTCCGAAATCAATAACACATGCTCGTAGCATGTCTTCAAGCGTTTGTATTGTCCTTTCGCTCTGCCCATCAGTTTGTGGATGATAGGCAGTACTCATGTCTAGACGAGTTCCTAATGCTTGCTGTAATGTCTGCCAGAATCTTGAAATAAATCTGCCATCCCTATCAGAGATAATAGAGATTGGTATTCCATGTCTGGAGATGACTTCCTTCAAATACAGTCGTGCTAACTTCTCCATCTTGTCATCTTCTCTTATTGGCAGGAAGTGTGCTGATTTGGTGAGACGATCAACTATTACCCAAATAGTATCAAAACCACTTGCAGTCCTTGGCAATTTAGTGAAGAAATCCATGGTAATGTTTTCCCATTTCCATTCCGGGATTTCGGGTTATTGAAGTAGACCTGATGGTTTCTGATGTTCAGCTTTGACCTTAGAACACGTCAAACATTCTCCTACGTATTTAGCAACATCGGCTTTCATACCCGGCCACCAAAAATATTTCTTGAGATCCTTGTACATCTTCCCCGTTCCAGGATGTATTGAGTATCTGGTTTTATGAGCTTCTCTAAGTACCATTTCTCTCATATCTCCAAATTTTGGTACCCAAATCCTTTCAGCCCTATACCGGGTTCCGTCTTCCCGAATATTAAGATGCTTCTCCGATCCTTTGGGTATTTCATCCTTTAAATTTCCTTCTTTTAAAACTCCTTGTTGCGCCTCCTTTATTTGAGTAGTAAGGTTATTATGAATCATTATATTCATAGATTTTACTCGAATGGGTTCTCTGTCCTTCCTGCTCAAGGCATCGGCTACCACATTTGCCTTCCCCGGGTGGTAACGAATCTCAAAGTCGTAATCATTCAATAATTCAATCCACCTACGCTGCCTCATATTCAGTTGTTTCTGATTAAATATGTGTTGAAGACTTTTGTGGTCGGTATATATAATACTTTTGACCCCATATAAGTAGTGCCTCCAAGTCTTTAATGCAAAAACAACCGCGCCTAATTCCAAATCATGCGTCGTATAATTTTGTTCGTGAATCTTCAATTGTCTAGACGCATAAGCAATCACCTTCGTTCGTTGCATTAATACACAACCGAGACCTTGCTTTGATGCGTCACAATAAATCACAAAATCATCATTCCCTTCAGGCAATGACAATATAGGTGCCGTAGTTAGCTTTTTCTTCAATAACTGAAACGCTTTCTCTTGTTCATCATTCCATTCAAATTTCTTCCCTTTATGCGTTAATGCAGTCAAGGGTTTTGCTACTCTGGAAAAGTCTTGGATGAACCTTCTGTAGTAACCAGCTAGTCCTAAAAACTGGCGTATGTGTTTCGGAGTTTTCGGGGTTTCCCACTTTTCAACAGTTTCTATCTTTGCCGGATCCACCTTAATACCTTCTTTGTTCACTATGTGACCGAGGAATTGAACTTCTTCCAACCAAAATGCACACTTTGAAAACTTAGCGTACAATTCTTCCTTCCTCAATACTTCTAACACCTTTCTCAAATGTCCACCGTGTTCTTGGTCATTCTTTGAGTAAATAAGTATGTCATCAATGAAAACAATGACAAACTTGTCAAGGTATGGTCCACACACTCGGTTCATAAGGTCCATGAACACAGCTGGTGCATTAGTTAAACCAAACGGCATGACCATAAACTCGTAATGACCATAACGTGTTCTGAAAGCAGTCTTTGGAATATCATCTTCTTTCACCCGCATTTGATGATACCCGGAACGTAAGTCAATCTTTGAATAAACAGACGAGCCTTGTAGTTGATCAAATAAGTCGTCGATTCTCGGTAGTGGGTAGCGGTTCTTGATGGTAAGTTTGTTCAACTCTCGGTAGTCGATACACAACCTGAATGTACCATCTTTCTTCTTGACAAACAAAACAGGAGCTCCCCACGGTGATGTGCTTGGTCGAATGAAACCACGCTCTAAAAGTTCTTGTAATTGGCTTTGTAGTTCTTTCATCTCGCTGGGTGCGAGTCTGTAAGGCACACGAGCTATTGGTACAGCTCCTGGTACAAGATCTATTTGAAATTCAACGGATCGATGTGGGGGTAATCCCGGTAATTCTTTCGGAAATACATCGGGAAATTCTTTTGCAATGGGAACATCATTGATGCTCTTTTCTTCAGTTTGTACTTTCTCGACGTGTGCTAGAACAGCATAGCAACCTTTTCTTATTAGTTTTTGTGCCTTCAAATTACTAATAAGATGTAGCTTCGTGTTGCCCTTTTCTCCGTACACCATTAAGGGTTTTCCTTTTTCTCGTATAATGCGAATTGCATTTTTGTAACAAACGATCTCTGCTTTCACTTCTTTCAACAAGTCCATACCGATTATCACATCAAAACTCCCTAACTCTACTGGTATCAAATCAATCTTAAATGTTTCGCTAACCAGTTTAATTTCTCGATTCTGACATATATTATCTGCTGAAATTAATTTACCATTTGCTAATTCGAGTAAAAATTTACTATCCAAAGGCGTCAATGGACAACTTAATTTAGCACAAAAATCTCTATTCATATAGCTTCTATCCGCACCCGAATCAAATAAAACGTAAGCAGATTTATTGTCAATAAGAAACGTACCCGTAACAAGCTCCGGGTCTTCCTGTGCCTCTGCAACATTAATATTGAAAACTCTTCCGCGGCCTTGTCCATTCGTGTTCTCCTGGTTCGGGCAATTTCTAATAATGTGGCCCGGTTTTCCACATTTATAACAAACTACATTGGCATAACTTGCTCCGACACTACTTGCTCCGCCATTACTCGTTCCGACACCATTTGTTCCTTTCGTTCTATTAACCCCTGGTCCGTAGACATCACACTTCACCGCGCTATGACCATTTCTTTTACACTTGTTGCAAAATTTGGTTCAGAACCCCGAGTGATACTTTTCACACCTTTGGCATAGCTGCTTCTGATTGTTGTTGTTGTTGCGGTTATTATTGTTGTTAAGATGATTGTTGTGGTTGCTGCTGTTGTTGTTGTTGTTGTTGTTGTTGTTGTTGTTGTTGGGCCGTTTGTTGTAGTTGCGATTGATGTTGCGATTGTTAGGATAGTTGTTGCGATTATTGTTATAATTGCTGTTGTTGTTGTATTGGTGATTCTTATCACCGTTTTCCTCCCACTTTCTTTTGACTTGCTTCACATTGGCCTCTTCAACAGTCTGTTCTTTAATTCTTTCTTCAATCTGGTTCACTAGTTTGTGAGCCATTCTACATGCCTGTTGTATGGAGGCGGGCTCGTGTGAACTTATATCTTCTTGGATTCTTTTCGGTAATCCTTTCACAAATGCGTCGATCTTCTCTTCCTCATCTTCGAATGCTCCCGGACACAATAGGCACAATTCTGTGAATCGTCTTTCGTACGTGGTAATATCAAATCCTTGGGTTCGTAACCCTCTAAGTTCTGTCTTGAGCTTATTGACCTCGGTTCTGGGACGGTACTTCTCGTTCATCAAGTGCTTGAATGCTGACCACGGTAGTGCGTACGCATCATCTTGTCCCACTTGCTCTAGATAGGTATTCCACCATGTTAACGCAGAACCTGTGAAGGTATGCGTAGCGTACTTTACTTTGTCCTCTTCAGTACACTTACTTATGGCAAACACCGATTCGACCTTCTCGGTCCACCGTTTCAATCCGATCGGTCCTTCGGTTCCATCAAATTCCAAAGGTTTGCAGGCAGTGAATTCTTTGTAGGTGCATCCTACACGATTTCCTGTACTGCTAGATCCAAGGTTATTGTTGGTATGTAGCGCAGCCTGTACCGCGGCTATGTTTGAAGCTAGAAAAGTACGGAATTCCTCTTCATTCATATTCACGGTGTGTCGAGTAGTCGGTGCCATTTCCTTCAAAATAGTCAAATGGAACAAGTTAATCATACAGAATATTAAGAGTAGTTAATAGTATTTCGTAGCATAATATGAACTCATTTATAAAAGCTTTTTCTTCATATTAGCGTTTTATAAGTTTAAATTCGGGTAGTACCTACCCGTTAAGTTCATACTTAGTAGCTAATATACAATTCAACTACTACAATTCTATATGAAAAACTGATTGTAATAATATTTCGCGTTCAAACTTTTATACAATATTTTACAAACTTACAATACCGCTTATTTTACATAAAGCATGAAATATAGCACACAATAACTTTGATACAAGATAGTTGTGAAGATAATTCTAGCTAGTACACAAGTCGTTCAGCAAAGGCAATAAAGACACGTAATTCATACGTCCAGAAACAAGTCATGCATTCTGGTTTTACTAGGACTACTTCCCATCCTTGGTCTTGTGGAACATAACCGTTATGGCCGTTGATAAGACAGCGTGTTGTAACGTCGTCAAAGGGACGAGGGTTACGTAATGTCCAACAGTCCCGTAATAATCTAAAAACCTCATTTCTTACCCCAATTACCGACTCCGTCACTTGTGGGAACGTTTTGTTTAATAGTTGTAGCCCGATGTTCTTGTTCTCACTTTGGTGAGAAACGAACATTACTAACCCATAAGCATAACATGCTTCTTTATGTTGCATGTTAGCCGCTTTTTCTAAATCACGAAGTCCTATATTCGGATATACTGAGTCAAAATAATTTCTTAACCCGTTGCGTAAAATAGCATTTGGGTTCCCCGCAATATATGCGTCAAAGTAAACACATCGTAACTTATGGATTTCCCAATGTGATATCCCCCATCTTCCGAACGAAAGCCTTTTATAAACCAAGGCATTCTTGGAACGTTCTTCGAATGTCTTACAAACTGATCTCGCCTTAAATAGTTGTGCCGAGGAATTCTGACCGACTCTAGACAAGATTTCATCAATCATGTCTCCGGGTAGGTCTCTTAAAATATTGGGTTGTCTATCCATTTTGTGTTTTTATACTGTAAAATAGACAAGAGTTAGATTCATAAAAAAATACTTATTAATACAAGCAATTTTTACATATATCATAAAGCATAAGCACACTATATTACATATATTACACCACACGAATATAACTATCTTATTCCGACTCGCTCGTTTCTTCTTGTTCGGTTTTGGTTCGTTTTGCCAAGTTTCTAGGGATATATGATGTTCCCCTAATACGAGCCGTCATTGTCCACATTGGTTTAGAAAAACCTGGTGGTTTAGAGGTTCCCGGGTCATTGTTACAACTTAAGGACTTCGGGGGTTGACGATACATATAAAGTTCATCGGGGTTGGAATTAGATTTCTCTATTTTTATGCCCTTTCCCTTATTATTTTCTTTTGCCTTTTTAAATTCAGTTGGGGTAATTTCTATAACATCATCGGAATTCTCGTCGGAATCCGATTCATCGGAGAATTGGTAATCCTCCCAATATTTTGCTTCCTTGGTGGAAACACCATTGACCATAATTAACCTTGGTCGGTTGGTTGAGGATTCTCTTTTACTTAACCGTTTTATTATTTCCCCCACCGGTTCTATTTCTTCTTCCGGTTCCGATTCTTCTTCCGGTTCTGATTCTTCTTCCGGTTCCGACTCTTCTTCCGGTTCCTCTTCGGGAACTTGTGAACCAGTCCACGAATCATTCCAATTTACATTTGACTCTTCATTATTATTAGGTGAGTCAATGGGACTTGTTCTAGAGGTAGACATCTATCACATAATATCAAACACGTTAAGAGATTAATATATCACATAATATTCATATGTTAAAAATATATAGTTTCCAACAAAATTTGTTAAGCAATCATTTTTCAAGTAAACACGGTCAAAGTCCAGACTCACTAATGCATCCTAACAAACTCGATAAGACACACTAATGCAAAATTCTGGTTCTCTAAGACCAACGCTCTGATACCAACTGAAATGTCCCGTTCGTATTGATTAAAAACGTTCCATATTAATTGATTTCGTTGCGAGGTTTTGACCTCTATATGAGACGTTTTTCAAAGACTGCATTCATTTTTAAAACAAACCATAACCTTTATTTCATAGATAAAGGTTTTAAAAAGCTTTACGTAGATTATCAAATAATGATAATCTAAAATATCCTGTTTACACACGACCATTACATAATGGTTTACAATACAAATATGTTACAACAAAATAAGTTTCTTGAATGCAGTTTTTACACAATATCATACAAACATGGACTCCAAATCTTGTCCTTATTTTAGTATGCAACAGCGGAAGCTCTTAGTATTCACCTGAGAATAAACATGCTTTAAACGTCAACAAAAATGTTGGTGAGTTATAGGTTTAACCTATATATATCAAATCGTAACAATAGACCACAAGATTTCATATTTCAATACACATCCCATACATAGAGATAAAAATCATTCATATGGTGAACACCTGGTAACCGACAATAACAAGATGCATATATAAGAATATCCCCATCATTCCGGGACACCCTTCGGATATGATATAAATTTCGAAGTACTAAAGCATCCGGTACTTTGGATGGGGTTTGTTAGGCCTAATAGATCTATCTTTAGGATTCGCGTCAATTAGGGTGTCTGTTCCCTAATTCTTAGATTACCAGACTTAATAAAAAGGGGCATATTCGATTTCGATAATTCAACCATAGAATGTAGTTTCACGTACTTGTGTCTATTTTGTAAATCATTTATAAAACCTGCATGTATTCTCATCCCAAAAATATTAGATTTTAAAAGTGGGACTATAACTCACTTTCACAGATTTTTACTTCGTCGGGAAGTAAGACTTGGCCACTGGTTGATTCACGAACCTATAACAATATATACATATATATCAAAGTATGTTCAAAATATATTTACAACACTTTTAATATATTTTGATGTTTTAAGTTTATTAAGTCAGCTGTCCTCGTTAGTAACCTACAACTAGTTGTCCACAGTTAGATGTACAGAAATAAATCAATAAATATTATCTTGAATCAATCCACGACCCAGTGTATACGTATCTCAGTATTGATCACAACTCAAACTATATATATTTTGAAATCAACCTCAACCCTGTATAGCTAACTCCAACATTCACATATAGAGTGTCTATGGTTGTTCCGAAATATATATAGATGTGTCGATATGATAGGTCGAAACATTGTATACGTGTCTATGGTATCTCAAGATTACATAATATACAATACAAGTTGATTAAGTTATGGTTGGAATAGATTTGTTACCAATTTTCACGTAGCTAAAATGAGAAAAATTATCCAATCTTGTTTTACCCATAACTTCTTCATTTTAAATCCATTTTGAGTGAATCAAATTGCTATGGTTTCATATTGAACTCTATTTTATGAATCTAAATAGAAAAAGTATAGGTTTATAGTCGGAAAAATAAGTTACAAGTCGTTTTTTAAAGGTAGTCATTTCAGTCGAAAGAACGACGTCTAGATGACCATTTTAGAAAACATACTTCCACTTTGAGTTTAACCATAATTTTTGGATATAGTTTCATGTTCATAATAAAAATCATTTTCTCAGAATAACAACTTTTAAATCAAAGTTTATCATAGTTTTTAATTAACTAACCCAAAACAGCCCGCGGTGTTACTACGACGGCGTAAATCCGGTTTTTCGGTGTTTTTCGTGTTTCCAGGTTTTAAATCATTAAGTTAGCATATCATATAGATATAGAACATGTGTTTAGTTGATTTTAAAAGTCAAGTTAGAAGGATTAACTTTTGTTTGCGAACAAGTTTAGAATTAACTAAACTATGTTCTAGTGATTACAAGTTTAAACCTTCGAATAAGATAGCTTTATATGTATGAATCGAATGATGTTATGAACATCATTACTACCTTAATTTCCTTGGATAAACCTACTGGAAAAGAGAAAAATGGATCTAGCTTCAATGGATCCTTGGATGGCTCGAAGTTCTTGAAGCAGAATCATGACACGAAAACAAGTTCAAGTAAGATCATCACTTGAAATAAGATTGTTATAGTTATAGAAATTGAACCAAAGTTTGAATATGATTATTACCTTGTATTAGAATGATAACCTACTGTAAGAAACAAAGATTTCTTGAGGTTGGATGATCACCTTACAAGATTGGAAGTGAGCTAGCAAACTTGAAAGTATTCTTGATTTTATGAAACTAGAACTTTTGGAATTTATGAAGAACACTTAGAACTTGAAGATAGAACTTGAGAGAGATCAATTAGATGAAGAAAATTGAAGAATGAAAGTGTTTGTAGGTGTTTTTGGTCGTTGGTGTATGGATTAGATATAAAGGATATGTTATTTTGTTTTCATGTAAATAAGTCATGAATGATTACTCATATTTTTGTAATTTTATGAGATATTTCATGCTAGTTGCCAAATGATGGTTCCCACATGTGTTAGGTGACTCACATGGGCTGCTAAGAGCTGATCATTGGAGTGTATATACCAATAGTACATACATCTAAAAGCTGTGTATTGTACGAGTACGAATACGGGTGCATACGAGTAGAATTATTGATGAAACTGAACGAGGATGTAATTGTAAGCATTTTTGTTAAGTAGAAGTATTTTGATAAGTGTCTTGAAGTCTTTCAAAAGTGTATGAATACATATTAAAACACTACATGTATATACATTTTAACTGAGTCGTTAAGTCATCGTTAGTCGTTACATGTAAATGTTGTTTTGAAACCTTTAGGTTAACGATCTTGTTAAATGTTGTTAACCCAATGTTTATAATATCAAATGAGATTTTAATTTATTATATTATCATGATATTATCATGTATGAATATCTCTTAATATGATATATATACATTAAATGTCTCTACAACGATAATCGTTACATATATGTCTCGTTTAAAAATCATTATGTTAGTAGTCTTGTTTTTACATATGTAGTTCATTGTTAATATACTTAATGATATGTTTACTTATCATAGTATCATGTTAACTATATATATATATCCATATATATGTCATCATATAGTTTTTACAAGTTTTAACGTTCGTGAATCACCGGTCAAGTTGGGTGGTCAATTGTCTATATGAAACATATTTCAATTAATCAAGTCTTAACAAGTTTGATTGCTTAACATGTTGGAAACATTTAATCATGTGAATATCAATCTCAATTAATATATATAAACATGGAAAAGTTCGGGTCACTACAATTCGTACATATAAATATCTCGCCACCGTGTCCGATCGAGTGTATATGGTTATTTATAGGGACGTCCAATTGTAAATCTTTATATTAAAATTAACAAACTATCATTTAGTTAAACAAATATAAAGCCCATTAATAGCCCATAGTCTAATTTCCACAAGTGTCGTTCTTTTGTCCAAACCCCAATTATGGTACAAAGCCCAATTACCCAATTTTAATATTTTTAGCCCAACATCATGATTACTTCGTTTTAAATAAGCATAATAATAACTTAGCAATGAGACATTAAATTAAAAAGGTTGAACATAACTTACAATGATTAAAAATAGCGTAGCGTTACACGGACAGAATTTCGACTTACACCCTTACAACATTCGCTAACATACCCTTATTATTAGGATTTAAAATTAAAATTAAAATTAAAAATATATATATATATATATATATATATATATATATATATATATATATATATATATATATATATATATATATATATATATATATATATATATATATATATATATGTTTACATATGAGTGAACAGAAAAAGATGTCTAAAATTCGGCCGAATGCTCGGCCTTTTATAGGCCCACGTGTTACTGTTTGACCTCTGCGAGTGCGGAGGTTTTTGCCTTCATAAGCTCCGCGAGTGCGGAGCAGTGGAATCCAGGTCACACAAGTTTGGATCTTAGTCTGCCGACGGTTTTAATATATAAATATAATATATATATAATTTATATAATTAATTATATATTATATTATATTTATATACATAGTTAATTTATAATTTCTGATTCGTTGCGTCGAGCGTTGAGAGTTGACTCTGGTCCCGGTTCCGGATTTTCGAACGTCCTTGCGTACAATTTAAAATCTTGTATTTTGTGTTTCGAATCTTGTACTCTTGTAATTTTTTGAGACGTTTCTCATCAATAATTGGAACCTCTTTGATTGTATTTTGTACTTTTGAGCTTTTTGGTCGTTTGCGTCTTCAATTCGTCGCATCTGTCTTTTATCTTCACCTTTTATTATTTAAACGAATATCACTTGTAAATAGAACAATTGCAACTAAAAGCTTGTCTTTCTTGAGGGATAATGCTATGAAATATATGTTCATTTTTAGCATTATCAAATATTCCCACACTTGAGCGTTGCTTGCCCTCAAGCAATATAATCTTGAAATATACTAGAATCACTTCTTTATTCTTCACACTTTGTACATCAGTGATTTCTATACGGCGGTATAAATAATGGTAGTAACGTTGTGGTTTACAGTCCCACATGACTATAAAAATTTAGATCCATTAAGGAAATTGGATCTTTATGAAAACATTTGATCTTTTGAAAATTAAATCTAGCTTTTACCCTAGATAAGTTTTTCGGAATAACCCTTCACCGGTGTTTGCAAATTCTTTTTGTGGGTTTGGTGGGTTTCAGATTTGAAAATTTTAGCTCAAAACTTGCGGTTTTGTGTCACCCACTTGCTAACCTTGTATTAGGAAAGCAACACGTCCAGTATACTTACTCCGTATATTACCTTTCGATAAACTACCGTCCGGTTGTAAAGGAAAGCGTTGAACAAGCAACTGTTAAGGCAATGTCTCCTGACATGCTTTTAATTATGGTCTATAACGTATCGGACGCAATTACTATCCTTGGTAGGAGCAATAGTAAAGCTCACCTTTATAATTTTTTGGTCTGGCACAAGGTCATGTCTTTGACCATGCTATGCAACCACCGTTCTTACGGTTGACACCCGATTTGGTTCAGGTAACCTAATGAATTCCAGATGAATTCCTAGGATTTTTCGTTCAATGGTAATGAATGCATTGAAAATGGGTTTTTAGAAAACAAATCGGTTTGTAATTTTGATCAAAATATTTTCTCGTTCAAGCTCGAGTTTAGATATCATCGAATTCCATGAGTTTGTAATTCTCAATCTTTAAGGTCAATCTCAAGGATTGAGTAATATCAGTCTTAAAAGCTGGTTTTTGATCTTTTAAGGAGATTATCCTTTCTAGGGATCTGATTCATTAGTCTTATCAAGCTAATTTGCACGGCGTCCTCCCCATTTTACAAGACAGATCCTCTCATGGTTAGGATAAGTCTGACGACTTGGCGACCCTGTTTGATGCTGAGGTCCGTGGATTTCCTGCTAATTTTAGAGATGCCTTTTTTAGATTTTTCGTCAACCTACAGCTGGTCTGGACGAAAACTTCATGACCTAAATCAAGAAGCGCGTTTCTTTTTCGAAAGACTTTACTTCCTTTTAATGATGGAATTGATTCATCGTGTAGATCCATCTTTCTTACAGTAAATCGGGTAAAACTTTTTATTTTAATCCAAAGCAAAAGTATCTTCAATTATTTGTTACAGAAATATGTGACATATGTTTAAAATAACTTGGTTAATTTTCGGGCACTTGGCTTTTATTTTCCTTTTTATTGTCCTCTATTCCATTTTAAATGAATTCTAACATTTTGGTTTGTTTCTCAATTTATGTCCTTTCCGAGGTAACAATAATTTCGGTGTTAACACCTAGTTTTATCGTTCATAAATATGTATAAACATGCTTTTGAATTCATTTAATTGAAAATTTTGAAAATTTTTACTAGAAGTGGGTAGTCAGTATATAAGACTAGGGCTGTTCTTTGTTATCAGAGAGCACTAGATTCTAATACAACTACTACGTTACTAGTATTTTTAATGGTAACCAAGTGTATAAGTTAAAAATTTTAAAAATCCGAAAGAATTTAACCCCTTCCCACACTTAAGATCTTGCAATGCCCTCATTTGCAAGAAATCAGTAACAATTTAAATTATTGAGGGTGATTAGCGTAGAAAAATGATTAAATTTTACCAAAGTTTCCAAACATATTGGCTTTTGTTTGCTGAATGATAAATGGTGCACATCATTTGTTCATTCCATCTTGTTGTTACATCACATTTGTTTTTCGTTTTGTCGTCAAAATTAGTAGCTTTTGCTGAACTTAATGCCAGTCTTTGAAAATGCGCTGTTTTACCCTGTTTTGTACATGAGATAAACTACAAACACATATATACATATTTTTGAAGTTGGGTTTTCACACCACATTCAAAAATTATTAAAATCTAATAAAGTTAGAAAATTATAAAAGCTATTATAATAATAAAATAAGAAATAAGAAATAAGAAAATTAAGAATTAGTAACATTACAATAAAATAAACAAAAATATAAAATTACGGATGAGGAGGATGGTTCCAGTGTGGGTTCCAAGCGTATCCATAGATGCTGTAAAATGCTTGGGCCGGGTCATATGTAGGATATGGTGGTCGGCTCTCTAAAGTCCAAGGAGCAAATTCGAGCATAACGGTAGGAATGTATTCTCTACCTACGTGTGTACAATGACTTATGATTTGGCTTTGATGATACTGCCAATCTTGAAATGCTTTTTGTCTAGTCATTTCATACTCATGTCGAGCCATAAAAATTTGCATTTCTGTCATTGGATTACCCCCTCCCGGTTGACCTTGCTGTTGATCTCTCTCAACCTGTGGATGCCTGCCATCATAACGTACTGCCGTATTGTTTCGTTTCTTTAAGACCTTAGCACCATGATAAACACGCAAATCTATTCTATCGCGGGGTTCTGGTTCTGCCATTAATAATCCCCCCCGACTTCTATCCACACCGAGATATTCAGCAATCAAAGTAATAAATATACCACCTCCTATTATGCTACCACGCCTCATACCCCTAACCGTAGTCAATAAATAATAACCCACACAAAAAGGTATACTTACAGCGCTGTGTGGGTCTCGAATACACATGTGGTAAAACAAATCCTGTTCATTTACCTTTTCCTTATTCTTACCTCGTTGTGTAATTGAATTGTCTAAAAACCTATGGATTACTCTTAATTCAGCTCTATCAATATCAAGATAAGAGTATAATCCCCCCTGGAATCGGCGATGGCTAGTCATCCTACTCCATACGTCATTCGTATCAAAATTCTCATCCACCCTCCTACCATAAACTATTAACCTCTGGCAATCATAAGATGCTAGCTCCTCGGACGTATATATACCTAAAGCCCGAGCCATGTCTAGTAAGGACATATGGCGCATCTCCCCTCCTAATAAAAATCTAATAAAACTACGATCGGTTAAAGTATCTACCCGATCATTTATTTCAATAGTACACAATAACTCTATACACCATTCTCTATATACAGGTCTACGCATGTTGAATAAACGTACCCAATCATTAAAAGTAGAATTACCATACCTTTGAGTAAGTAATTCCCTGATTGGCTCGGCCAATTCCACTACCTCTAATGGTGCCCAATCTATAATTCTGGGTACCTCAACATTATTAGACACAAGGTTGTGCAGGTTCTTTTGATATTTTGGGTAGTCTATCCAATATCTATCAAATCTCAAATTCGGATGTAAATCTGCCTCATGAATGTTTGAATATGAAACAATTGGGTGAGGCATATCTTGTCGGTAATGGTTATTAATTTCCTGTTGATTTGCATCTTCCGGAGGAGCATTGCGAGCCTGGGATGAAGATTCACCCCTTTCAGTCTGCAAAATATATCAAACACAATTTTTGTGCATCCAAATATGCATTAGTTTTAGCAAAATCATAAATATAAACAATTACAATGACATGTTTAATCCATATTAAACTTTATACACATTTTCAAAATATTAACAATTCTACACTTTTACAAATATACTTTTATAAAAATGTATACAAAGTTTCTTCGCATTTAACTTCTAAAACATGTCAAAAATAATCATTATAACAATTAAACAAGTTCCTCATGGCATTCATATCAATTAAATCAAGTTCATGCAATTTTGGTTCAAAAAGTCCACTTTAATCTTCATAAATCATGTTTAGGATCAAAGTTTTGATCATTTAGCAACCTAAACATGTTACACTACTCAATTTAGCATAAACTAACAACAAAATTCGACCATAACCAGTTTATATCAAAAAGCCCTAATTTTGCTCAAGAACACAAAACCTAGATTATTCAAAAATTGAAGTTCAAAGCTTCTAATAATGTTAAATAGCATCAATCTAGGTTATACAAGCATAATACACAAACAATTGAAGCATTATTACACTAGAAAGCATCAAAATCGAATTATGTATGAAATTGTTCAAGAACACTAAAATTCGGATTAAATGGTGTTTAGGTGTAGAAATTTACCGATTTTCTTGAGTAATTCCTTGATAATAGTCTCCTCATTGTAATTTTATGAAAGATTTGATGAAAAATGATGAAAAATGATGAAAAATGGCGAATTTGTGATGATTTTTCGTGGGTTTTGCGTGAAAAATATGTGTATGTGTGTGTGTGTGTGTTTGGAACTGGTCTGTTCGACCAGATAACACATCTGGGTTTTGTGACCTCCGCGAGTGCGGTGGTGGTCCCGTTTAAATCACCGCGAGTCGCGGTGGTTTACTATTTTTTTAATAAAACCTTATAACTTTTTTTAAAAACATTTAATTAATTAAATTCTAAAAATTTTGTTTTCCTTTAGGAGCAAGGGTGTTTCGGATCGTTGTCCTAGTCCGTCCCTCGACAAAATTTTAAAATTTCGTCATTTTTAAGCATGGTTTTAAAAGTAAAGATTTTTGGGTTTTTTTTAATGTTTTTGGCATACTTTAATTCAATAAGATTAAAAATAATGATAATAAAAGTTCTCGTCCCTCCCTCGGGTAAAGCAATTTCGGTTCAACGACCTAGTCTTCAACTTACGACGAATTTTAAAAATCATATTTTTAACTTAACGAAATAAAGTAAATTTTTGTTTTTAAATTCACACCAAACTTAAATTTAAAATGCATAAAATTAAAAATTCATATTAAAAATTCACACCAAACTTAAATTTGAAATGCATAAAATTAAAAATTCATATTAAAAATTCACACCAAACTTATATTAAAAATACATTCAAACTTATATTAAAAATATTAATTTTTCAAATTATTTAAAATTTTAAATATATTGATTTAAAAAGTTTACAATATCAATTTAAGATTTATATATTAATTTTAAAAACATGGTAAAAATAAAATTAAAAATCTTTTTGGTCTTTTATCCCACTTTAATCAATCAAATATTATCAAAAATATACGCCCCTCTTTTCGGTAAAGTAATTTCGGTTCCATGACCTAATTTAACTCATGACGAATTTTTGAAATATTTTGGGTTGATTGATTAAAGATATTTATACCTTAAGAATAAACGTTAAATTTCGCAGTGATGTAATAAATTTTTGTATGATATCAATAATTTCGATCGCAAGACCTAATTTTATCGAATACCAATTTAATACTTTATAGTGAACAAATTAGCGTTTATTATCAAAAGGTTAAAAATAAAAATAAAAATAAAAACTGTACAAACTTACATGTGAAAGAGATTTCTTAGTGATATGCTCTAGCCCACTCATAAGATAGTCGGACTAATTGATTTTCCATGGCTACATAGGCGTAACCTCGAGCATTTAACGTTTTTTCTTCTAAACATATGAACGGTCCGTCTCTGCATAAAGTAACAAATTCGGTGTTTGAATAGGTTTGATTATTTGAACATTTACTTTCGTGTGACCATTTTCCGCATTTGTGACATTTTTCAAGGTGTCGTGCTCTCCTTTTCGCTGCGGATTTTGATTTTCCTTTATCAAATTGTAAATTATTATTTTCGCATCTGGATTCTTTTTTTACTCCGTCCAATTTTTCTCTGATTACTGATACCAGTTCACTCGGAAGTGTGTCATTATTACGTTTAGTAATCAAAGCATGTAGCATTAGACCATGGTTTAATTCACAGGAAGTCTTCATTTCGTAAAAACCTAAAAAAATAAAAATTCAGAATGGGGGGAGAAGACTAGTTCTTTAGGGTCTGCTAGGAAAAGACCATTCGGGTTCCATTTTCGAGAACTACACGAAAACAAAAAATCTAACTCTAACAGAAATACATATTATCCTTTAAAAGACTTGATTCTCCCCACACTTAGTTATCTGTGGTATCGAAATTGTGATTAACTTCGTTGTCAACTTCCATCGGACTATCTATGTAATGTTTAACTCTGTGACCATTAACCTTAAATTCAATCCCATTTGAATTTATTAATTCTACTGTTCCGTATGGGAAAACTCTTTTGACTATGAATGGTCCAGACCATCTTGATTTCAATTTTCCAGGAAATAGCTTGAATCGTGAATTAAAAAGAAGAACTTTGTCTCCTTCTTTAAATTCTTTTGAACTTCTGATTCTTTTATCATGCCATTTCTTCGTTCTTTCCTTATAGATTAACGAATTTTCGTATGATTCATGTCTTAATTCTTCTAATTCATTTAGTTGACTTAACCGTAGACGTCCAACTCCATGTAAATCAAGATTACATGTCTTCAAAGCCCAAAATGCTTTGTGTTCAATTTTTACTGGAAGATGACATGCTTTTCCGTAAACGAGTTTAAAAGGTGTGGTTCCAATTGGAGTTTTGTAGGCTGTTCTAAAAGCCCAGAGTGCATCCTCCAATTTTATGGACCATTCCTTCGGATTTGATCCTACGGTTTTCTCTAGAATACGTTTTAATGCTCGGTTGGTATTTTCAACTTGTCCACTTGTTTGTGGATGATATGCGGTGGACATTTTATGAGTTACTCCATATCTTTTAAGAACTTTCTCAAGTTGATTATTACAGAAATGAGTACCCCGATCACTTATTAAAGCTTTCGGTGTTCCAAACCTTGCAAAAAGACGTTTTAAAAAGTTGACTACAACTCGTGCATCGTTAGTTGGGAGAGCTTGTGCTTTCGCCCATTTAGATACATAATCAATGGCTACGAGAATATATAGATTATTATGAGATTTTGGAAATTGACCCATAAAGTCAATACCCCAAATGTCAAATACTTCACATACTTGAATGACATTTTGTGGCATTTCATCACGTTGACTTATTTTTCCGGCCCTTTGACAAGCATCACAGGATTTGCAAAGAAGGTGTGTTTGTAAATTGTAGGCCAATAGAATCCAGCATCATAAACTTTTCTTGCTGTGAGTTGAGGCCCAAAAAGCCCTCCTGTTGGTCCTGTGTGACAATGGTTTAAGATTTTACTAGCTTTATCTCCGAATACACATCGGCGTATTATTCTATCGGGACAACTCTTAAACAAATGTGGATCTTCCCAGAAATAGTGTTTTATATCACTAAAGAATTTCTTTCGTTTTTGGTACGACAATCCTTTTTCAAGGAATCCACATACTAAGTAGTTTGCATAGTCTGCAAACCATGGAATTTCATTATAATCTATCTTCAATAGATATTCATCAGGAAAGTTGTCATGTATGGCCGATTCATTTAGAACTTCTAATTCGGGATTTTCAAGACGAGAAAGATGATCAGCGGCGAGATTTTCTGCTCCTCTTTTATCTCGAATTTCAATATCGAACTCTAGTAAGAGTAAGATCCAACGGATTAATCTTGGTTTGGCATCTTATTTCGAAAATAGGTATCTAAGAGCAGAATGGTCGGTATAGACCACCGTTTTTGCTAGAACGAGATATGATCGAAATTTGTCAAAAGCAAAGACAATAGCAAGGAGTTCTTTTTCAGTAGTTGTGTAATTTGTTTGTGCTCCTTGTAAAGTCTTACTAGCATAATAAATAGTTTGAAATCGTTTTTCAATCCTTTGTCCTAAAACGGCTCCCATTGCAAAATCACTTGCATCGCACATTAGTTCAAATGGTAGATTCCAATTTGGAGTTATCATGATCGGCACATTAGTGAGTTTTTCTTTAAGAATATTAAAAGATTTGATACATTCATCTGAAAAGATGAATGGAGCATCTTTTTCTAGGAGTTTATTCATAGGAGTGGCAATTTTAGAAAAATCTTTTATGAAACGTCGGTAAAAACTGACATGCCCTAGAAAACTCCTAACTCCTCTAACATTGGTGGGATGTGGAAGTTTAGCAATTACATCTACTTTAGCTCTATCCACTTCAATTCCTTCCTTTGAAATTTTATGACCAAGAACGATGCCTTCTTTAACCATGAAATGGCATTTCTCCCAATTAAGTACTAGATTTGATTGTTCGCATCTAATAAGCATTCGTTCAAGATTGACTACACATATTTCAAAAGTATCACCGAAGACTGAAAAGTCATCCATGAAAACTTCCATGTATTCTTCTATCATGTCGTGAAAAATTGCCATCATGCACCTTTGAAAGGTTGCAGGGGCGTTGCAAAGTCCAAATGGCATGAGTTTGTAAGCAAAAGTACCATAAGGGCATATGAATGTGGTTTTCTCTTGGTCCTCGGGTGCTATTGGAATTTGAAAATATCCGGAAAAACCATCAAGAAAACAATAGTAACTATTTTCGGCTAATCTTTCCAACATTTGATCAATAAAAGGTAAGGGAAAGTGATCTTTTCTGGTGGCGTCATTTAATTTTCTATAATCAATACATACACGCCATCTTGTTACAGTCCTAGTAGGAATAAGCTCATTTTTCTCATTTATAATGACAGTCATGCCACCCTTCTTAGGCACGCATTGAACTGGGCTTACCCATGGACTATCGGAAATTGGATAAATTAAACCTGCATCAAGCAGTTTAATAATTTCCTTTTTAACAACATCTTGCATATTAGGATTTAGTTTCCGTTGGCGTTGCACATACGTTTTATGACCTTCTTCTATAAGGATTTTATGTGTGCAATACGAAGGACTTATTCCTTTAATATCATGAATCTTCCATGCAATGGCTGGTTTATGAGCTTTTAACACAGAAATGAGTTGTGATTTCTCATTTTTAGTAAGAGAAGACGATATTATTACAGGTAATTCAGATTCACCATGTAAATAAGCATATTCCAAATGGTTTGGAAGTGGCTTTAACTCTAATGTCAGTGGTTCTTCTATCGATGATTTATATCGATATCTGTCTTCTTCTTTTAACATTTGAATTTCTTCTGTTGTTGGTTCATATCCATTAGCCATAAGTGTAGCTAATATTTCAGTTTCATCAATTGGTTCAGTTCTTTCTCCTAAAGAACATTCTCCTGTTCCTTGTAATTCTGTAAATTCTTCTAATAATTCTGCAAGTGATTCTATAGTTTGAATATAATAACATGTATCATCTGCAGATTGCGGTTGTTGCATTGCTCTATCAACTGAAAAGGTAACACTCTCTTCCTCTATACTTAGGGTCAGTTTCTTACCGAACATGAAATGTCCCGTTCTTATTGATTAAAAACGTTCCATATTAATTGATTTCGTTGCGAGGTTTTGACCTCTATATGAGACGTTTTTCAAAGACTGCATTCATTTTAAAACAAACCATAACCTTTATTTCATCAATAAAGGTTTAAAAAGCTTTACGTAGATTATCAAATAATGATAATCTAAAATATCCTGTTTACACACGACCATTACATAATGGTTTACAATACAAATATGTTACAACAAAATAAGTTTCTTGAATGCAGTTTTTACACAATATCATACAAGCATGGACTCAAAATCTCGTCCTTATTTAAGTATGCGACAGCGGAAGCCCTTAATAATCACCTGAGAATAAACATGCTTAAAACGTCAACAAAAATGTTGGTGAGTTATAGGTTTAACCTATATATATCAAATCATAATAATAGACCACAAGATTTCATATTTCAATACACATCCCATACATAGAGATAAAAATCATTCATATGGTGAACACCTGGTAACCGACATTAACAAGATGCATATATAAGAATATCCCCATCATTCCGGGACACCCTTCGGACATGATATAAATTTCGAAGTACTAAAGCATCCGGTACTTTGGATGGGGCTTGTTAGGCCCAATAGATCTATCTTTAGGATTCGCGTCAATTAGGGTGTCTGTTCCCTAATTCATAGATTACCAGACTTAATAAAAAGGGGCATATTCGATTTCGATAATTCAACCATAGAATGTAGTTTCACGTACTTGTGTCTATTTTGTAAATCATTTATAAAACCTGCATGTATTCTCATCCCAAAAATATTAGATTTTAAAAGTGGGACTATAACTCACTTTCACAGATTTTTACTTCGTCGGGAAGTAAGACTTGGCCACTGGTTGATTCACGAACCTATAACAATATATACATATATATCAAAGTATGTTCAAAATATATTTACAACACTTTTAATATATTTTGATGTTTTAAGTTTATTAAGTCAGCTGTCCTCGTTAGTAACCTACAACTAGTTGTCCACAGTTAGATGTACAGAAATAAATCGATAAATATTATCTTGAATCAATCCACGACCCAGTGTATACGTATCTCAGTATTGATCACAACTCAAACTATATATATTTTGGAATCAACCTCAACCCTGTATAGCTAACTCCAACATTCACATATAGAGTGTCTATGGTTGTTCCGAAATATATATAGATGTGTTGACATGATAGGTCGAAACATTGTATACGTGTCTATGGTATCTCAAGATTACATAATATACAATACAAGTTGATTAAGTTATGGTTGGAATAGATTTGTTACCAATTTTCACGTAGCTAAAATGAGAAAAATTATCCAATCTTGTTTTACCCATAACTTCTTCATTTTAAATCCGTTTTGAGTGAATCAAATTGCTATGGTTTCATATTGAACTCTATTTTATGAATCTAAACAGAAAAAGTATAGGTTTATAGTCAGAAAAATAAGTTACAAGTCGTTTTTGTAAAGGTAGTCATTTCAGTCGAAAGAACGACGTCTAGATGACCATTTTAGAAAACATACTTCCACTTTGAGTTTAACCATAATTTTTGGATATAGTTTCATGTTCATAATAAAAATCATTTTCTCAGAATAACAACTTTTAAATCAAAGTTTATCATAGTTTTTAATTAACTAACCCAAAACAGCCCGCGGTGTTACTACGACGGCGTAAATCCGGTTTTACGGTGTTTTTCGTGTTTCCAGGTTTTAAATCATTAAGTTAGCATATCATATAGATATAGAACATGTGTTTAGTTGATTTTAAAAGTCAAGTTAGAAGGATTAACTTTTGTTTGCGAACAAGTTTAGAAGTAACTAAACTATGTTCTAGTGATTACAAGTTTAAACCTTCGAATAAGATAGCTTTATATGTATGAATCGAATGATGTTATGAACATCATTACTACCTTAAGTTCCTTGGATAAACCTACTGGAAAAGAGAAAAATGGATCTAGCTTCAACGGATCCTTGGATGGCTCGAAGTTCTTGAAGCATAATCATGACACGAAAACAAGTTCAAGTAAGATCATCACTTGAAATAAGATTGTTATAGTTATAGAAATTGAACCAAAGTTTGAATATGATTATTACCTTGTATTAGAATGATAACCTACTGTAAGAAACAAAGATTTCTTGAGGTTGGATGATCACCTTACAAGATTGGAAGTGAGCTAGCAAACTTGAAAGTATTCTTGATTTTATGTAACTAGAACTTGTAAAATATATGAAGAACACTTAGAACTTGAAGATAGAACTTGAGAGAGATCAATTAGATGAAGAAAATTGAAGAATGAAAGTGTTTGTAGGTGTTTTTGGTCGTTGGTGTATGGATTAGATATAAAGGATATGTAATTTTGTTTTCATGTAAATAAGTCATGAATGATTACTCATATTTTTGTAATTTTATGAGATATTTCATGCTAGTTGCCAAATGATGGTTCCCACATGTGTTAGGTGACTCACATGGGCTGCTAAGAGCTGATCATTGGAGTGTATATACCAATAGTACATACATCTAAAAGCTGTGTATTGTACGAGTACGAATACGGGTGCATACGAGTAGAATTGTTGATGAAACTGAACGAGGATGTAATTGTAAGCATTTTTGTTAAGTAGAAGTATTTTGATAAGTGTCTTGAAGTCTTTCAAAAGTGTATGAATACATATTAAAACACTACATGTATATACATTTTAACTGAGTCGTTAAGTCATCGTTAGTCGTTACATGTAAATGTTGTTTTGAAACCTTTAGGTTAACGATCTTGTTAAATGTTGTTAACCCAATGTTTATAATATCAAAAGAGATTTTAAATTATTATATTATCATGATATTATGATGTACGAATATCTCTTAATATGATATATATACATTAAATGTAGTTACAACGATAATCGTTACATATATGTCTCGTTTCAAAATCATTAAGTTAGTAGTCTTGTTTTTACATATGTAGTTCATTGTTAATATACTTAATGATATGTTTACTTATCATAATATCTTGTTAACTATATATATAACCATATATATGTCATCATATAGTTTTTACAAGTTTTAACGTTCGTGAATCACCGGTCAACTTGGGTGGTCAATTGTCTATATGAAACCTATTTCAATTAATCAAGTCTTAACAAGTTTGATTGCTTAACATGTTGGAAACATTTAATCATGTAAATATCAATCTCAATTAATATATATAAATATGGAAAAGTTCGGGTCACTACAGTACCTACCCGTTAAATAAATTTCGTCCCGAAATTTTAAGCTGTTGAAGGTGTTGACGAATCTTCTGGAAATAGATGCGGGTATTTCTTCTTCATCTGATCTTCACGCTCCCAGGTGAACTCGGGTCCTCTACGAGCATTCCATCGAACCTTAACAATTGGTATCTTGTTTTGCTTAAGTCTTTTAAAGTCACGATCCATTATTTCGACGGGTTCTTCGATGAATTGAAGTTTTTCGTTGATTTGGATTTCATCTAACGGAATAGTGAGATCTTCTTTAGCAAAACATTTCTTCAAATTTGAGACGTGGAAAGTGTTATGTACAGCCGCGAGTTGTTGAGGTAACTCTAGTCGGTAAGCTACTGGTCCGACACGATCAATAATATTGAATGGTCCAATATACCTTGGATTTAATTTCCCTCGTTTACCAAATCGAACAACGCCTTTCCAAGGTGCAACTTTAAGCATGACCATCTCTCCAATTTCAAATTCTATATCTTTTCTTTTAATGTCAGCGTAGCTCTTTTGTCGACTTTGGGCGGTTTTCAACCGTTGTTGAATTTGGATGATCTTCTCGGTAGTTTCTTGTATAATCTCCGGACCCGTAATCTGTCTATCCCCCACTTCACTCCAACAAATCGGAGACCTGCACTTTCTACCATAAAGTGCTTCAAACGGCGCCATCTCAATGCTTGAATGGTAGCTGTTGTTGTAGGAAAATTCTGCTAACGGTAGATGTCGATCCCAACTGTTTCCGAAATCAATAACACATGCTCGTAGCATGTCTTCAAGCGTTTGTATCGTCCTTTCGCTCTGCCCATCAGTTTGTGGATGATAGGCAGTACTCATGTCTAGACGAGTTCCTAATGCTTGCTGTAATGTCTGCCAGAATCTTGAAATAAATCTGTCATCCCTATCAGAGATAATAGAGATTGGTATTCCATGTCTGGAGACAACTTCCTTCAAATACAGTCGTGCTAACTTCTCCATCTTGTCATCTTCTCTTATTGGTAGGAAGTGTGCCGATTTGGTGAGACGATCAACTATTACCCAAATAGTATCAAAACCACTTGCAGTCCTTGGCAATTTAGTGATGAAATCCATGGTAATCTTTTCCCATTTCCATTCCGGGATTTCGGGTTGTTGAAGTAGACCTGATGGTTTCTGATGCTCAGCTTTGACCTTAGAACACGTCAAACATTCTCCTACGTATTTAGCAACATCGGCTTTCATACCCGGCCACCAAAAATGTTTCTTGAGATCCTTGTACATCTTCCCCGTTCCAGGATGTATTGAGTATCTGGTTTTATGAGCTTCTCTAAGTACCATTTCTCTCATATCTCCAAATTTTGGTACCCAAATCCTTTCAGCCCTATACCGGGTTCCGTCTTCCCGAATATTAAGATGCTTCTCTGATCCTTTGGGTATTTCATCCTTTAAATTTCCCTCTTTTAAAACTCCTTGTTGCGCCTCCTTTATTTGAGTAGTAAGGTTATTATGAATCATTATATTCATAGATTTTACTCGAATGGGTTCTCTGTCCTTCCTGCTCAAGGCATCGGCTACCACATTTGCCTTCCCCGGGTGGTAACGAATCTCAAAGTCATAATCATTCAATAATTCAATCCACCTACGCTGCCTCATATTCAGTTGTTTCTGATTAAATATGTGTTGAAGACTTTTGTGGTCGGTATATATAATACTTTTGACCCCATATAAGTAGTGCCTCCAAGTCTTTAATGCAAAAACAACCGCGCCTAATTCCAAATCATGCGTCGTATAATTTTGTTCGTGAATCTTCAATTGTCTAGACGCATAAGCAATCACCTTCGTTCGTTGCATTAATACACAACCAAGACCTTGTTTTGATGCATCACAATAAATCACAAAATCATCATTCCCTTCAGGCAATGACAATATAGGTGCCGTAGTTAGCTTTTTCTTCAATAACTGAAACGCTTTCTCTTGTTCATCATTCCATTCAAATTTCTTCCCTTTATGCGTTAATGCAGTCAAGGGTTTTGCTATTCTGGAAAAGTCTTGGATGAACCTTCTGTAGTAACCAGCTAGTCCTAAAAACTGGCGTACGTGTTTCGGAGTTTTCGGGGTTTCCCACTTTTCAACAGTTTCTATCTTTGTCGGATCCACCTTAATACCTTCTTTGTTCACTATGTGACCGAGGAATTGAACTTCTTCCAACCAAAATGCACACTTTGAAAACTTAGCGTACAATTCTTCCTTCCTCAATACTTCTAACAACTTTCTCAAATGTTCACCGTGTTCTTGGTCATTCTTTGAGTAAATAAGTATGTCATCAATGAAAACAATGACAAACTTGTCAAGGTATGGTCCACACACTCGGTTCATAAGGTCCATGAACACAGCTGGTGCATTAGTTAAACCAAATGGCATGACCATAAACTCGTAATGACCGTAACGTGTTCTGAAAGCAGTCTTTGGAATATCATCTTCTTTCACCCGCATTTGATGATACCCGGAACGTAAGTCAATCTTTGAATAAACAGACGAGCCTTGTAGTTGATCAAATAAGTCGTCGATTCTCGGTAGTGGGTAGCGGTTCTTGATGGTAAGTTTGTTCAACTCTCGGTAGTCGATACACAACCTGAATGTACCATCTTTCTTCTTGACAAACAAAACAGGAGCTCCCCACGGTGATGTGCTTGGTCGAATGAAACCACGCTCTAAAAGTTCTTGTAATTGGCTTTGCAGTTCTTTCATCTCGCTGGGTGCGAGTCTGTAAGGAGCACGAGCTATTGGTGCAGCTCCTGGTACAAGATCTATTTGAAATTCAACGGATCGATGTGGGGGTAATCCCGGTAATTCTTTCGGAAATACATCGGGAAATTCTTTTGCAATGGGAACATCATTGATGCTCTTTTCTTCAGTTTGTACTTTCTCGACGTGTGCTAGAACAGCATAGCAACCTTTTCTTATTAGTTTTTGTGCCTTCAAATTACTAATAAGATGTAGCTTCGTGTTGCCCTTTTCTCCGTACACCATTAAGGGTTTTCCTTTTTCTCGTATAATGCGAATTGCATTTTTGTAACAGACGATCTCTGCTTTCACTTCCTTCAACCAGTCCATACCGATTATCACATCAAAACTCCCTAACTCTACTGGTATCAAATCAATCTTAAATGTTTCGCTAACCAGTTTAATTTCTCGATTCCGGCATATATTATCTGCTGAAATTAATTTACCATTTGCTAATTCGAGTAAAAATTTACTATCCAAAGGCGTCAATGGACAACTTAATTTAGCACAAAAATCTCTACTCATATAGCTTCTATCCGCACCCGAATCAAATAAAACGTAAGCAGATTTATTGTCAATAAAAAACGTACCCGTAACAAGCTCCGGGTCTTCCTGTGCCTCTGCCGCATTAATATTGAAAACTCTTCCGCGGCCTTGTCCATTCATGTTCTCCTGGTTCGGGCAATTTCTAATAATGTGGCCCGGTTTTCCACATTTATAACAAACTACATTGGCATAACTTGCTCCGACACTACTTGCTCCGCCATTACTCGTTCCGACACCATTTGTTCCTTTCGTTCTATTAACCCCTGGTCCATAGACCTCACACTTCGCCGCGCTATGACCATTTCTTTTACACTTGTTGCAAAATTTGGTGCAGAACCCCGAGTGATTCTTTTCACACCTTTGGCATAGCTGCTTCTGATTGTTGTTGTTGTTGCGGTTATTATTGTTGTTGGGATGATTGTTGTAGTTGCTGTTGTTGTTGTTGTTGTTGTTGTTGTTGGGCCGTTTGTTGTAGTTGCGATTGATGTTGCGATTGTTGGGATAATTGTTGCGATTATTGTTGTAATTGCTGTTGTTGTTGTATTGGTGATTCTTATCACCGTTTTCCTCCCACTTTCTTTTGACTTGCTTCACATTGGCCTCTTCAGCAGTCTGTTCTTTAATTCTTACTTCAATCTGGTTCACTAGTTTATGAGCCATTCTACATGCCTGTTGTATGGAGGCGGGCTCGTGTGAACTTATATCTTCTTGGATTCTTTCTGGTAATCCTTTCACAAACGCGTCGATCTTCTCTTCCTCATCTTCGAATGCTCCCGGACACAATAGGCACAATTCTGTGAATCGTCTTTCGTACGTGGTAATATCAAATCCTTGGGTTCGTAACCCTCTAAGTTCTGTCTTGAGCTTATTGACCTCGGTTCTGGGACGGTACTTCTCGTTCATCAAGTGCTTGAATGCTGACCACGGTAGTGCGTACGCATCGTCTTGTCCCACTTGCTCTAGATAGGTATTCCACCATGTTAACGCAGAACCTGTGAAGGTATGCGTAGCGTACTTCACTTTGTCCTCTTCAGTACACTTACTTATGACAAACACCGATTCGACCTTCTCGGTCCACCGTTTCAATCCGATCGGTCCTTCGGTTCCATCAAATTCCAAAGGTTTGCAGGCAGTAAATTCTTTGTAGGTGCATCCTACACGATTTCCTGTACTGCTAGATCCAAGGTTATTGTTGGTATGTAGCGCAGCCTGTACTGCGGCTATGTTTGAAGCTAGAAAAGTACGGAATTCCTCTTCATTCATATTCACGGTGTGTCGAGTAGTCGGTGCCATTTCCTTCAAAATAGTCAAATGGAACAAGTTAATCATACAGAATATTAAGAGTAGTTAATAGTATTTCGTAGCATAATATGAACTCATTTATAAAAGCTTTTTCTTCATATTAGCGTTTTATAAGTTTAAATTCGGGTAGTACCTACCCGTTAAGTTCATACTTAGTAGCTAATATACAATTCAACTACTACAATTCTATATGAAAAACTGATTATAATAATATTTAGCGTTCAAACTTTTATACAATATTTTACAAACTTACAATACCGCTTATTTTACATAAAGCATGAAATATAGCACACAATAACTTTGATACAAGATAGTTGTGAAGATAATTCTAGCTAGTACACAAGTCGTTCAGCAAAGGCAATAAAGACACGTAATTCATACGTCCAGAAACAAGTCATGCATTCTGGTTTTACTAGGACTACTTCCCATCCTTGGTCTTGTGCAACATAACCGTTATGGCCGTTGATAAGACAGCGTGTTGTAACGTCGTCAAAGGGACGAGGGTTACGTAATGTCCAACAGTCCCGTAACAATCTAAAAACCTCATTTCTTACTCCAATTACCGACTCCGTCACTTGTGGGAACGTTTTGTTTAATAGTTGTAGCCCGATGTTCTTGTTCTCACTTTGGTGAGAAGCAAACATTACTAATCCGTAAGCATAACATGCTTCTTTATGTTGCATGTTAGCCGCTTTTTCTAAATCACGAAGTCCAATATTCGGATATATTGAGTCAAAATAATTTCTTAACCCGTTGCGTAAAATAGCATTTGGGTTCCCCGCAATATATGCGTCAAAGTAAACACATCGTAACTTATGGGTTTCCCAATGTGATATCCCCCATCTTTCAAACGAAAGTCTCTTATAAACCAAGACATTCTTGGAACGTTCTTCGAATGTCTTACAAACTGATCTCGCCTTAAATAGTTGTGCCGAAGAATTCTGACCGACTCTAGACAAGATTTCATCAATCATGTCTCCGGGTAGGTCTCTTAAAATATTGGGTTGTCTATCCATTTTGTGTTTTTATACTGTAAAATAGACAAGAGTTAGATTCATAAAAAAAATACTTATTAATACAAGCAATTTTTACATATATCATAAAGCATAAGCATACTATATTACATATATTACACCACACGAATACAACTATCTTATTCCGACTCGCTTGTTTCTTCTTCTTCGGTTTTGGTTCGTTTTGCCAAGTTTCTAGGGATATATGATGTTCCCCTAATACGAGCCGTCGTTTTCCACATTGGTTTAGAAAAACCTGGTGGTTTAGAGGTTCCCGGGTCATTGTTACAACTTAAGGACTTCGGGGGTTGACGATACATATAAAGTTCATCGGGGTTGGAATTAGATTTCTCTATTTTTATGCCCTTTCTCTTATTATTTTCTTTTGCCTTTTTAAATTCAGTTGGGGTAATTTCTATAACATCATCGGAATTCTCGTCGGAATCCGATTCATCGGAGAATTGGTAATCCGCCCAATATTTTGCTTCCTTGGTGGAAACACCATTGACCATAATTAACCTTGGTCGGTTGGTTGATGATTCTCTTTTACTTAACCGTTTTATTATTTCCCCCACCGGTTCTATTTCTTCTTCCGGTTCCGATTCTTCTTCCGGTTCCGATTCTTCTTCCGGTTCCGACTCCTCTTCCGGTTCCTCTTCGGGAACTTGTGAATCAGTCCACGAATCATTCCAATTTACATTTAACTCTTCATTATTATTAGGTGAGTCAATGGGACTTGTTCTAGAGGTAGACATCTATCACATAATATCAAACACGTTAAGAGATTAATATATCACATAATATTCATATGTTAAAAATATATAGTTTCCAACAAAAATGTTAAGCAATCATTTTTAAAGAAAACACGGTCGAAGTCCAGACTCACTAATGCATCCTAACAAACTCGATAAGACACACTAATGAAAATTTTCTGGTTCTCTAAGACCAACGCTCTGATACCAACTGAAATGTCCCGTTCTTATTGATTAAAAACGTTCCATATTAATTGATTTCGTTGCGAGGTTTTGACCTCTATATGAGATGTTTTTCAAAGACTGCATTCATTTTAAAACAAACCATAACCTTTATTTCATCAATAAAGGTTTAAAAAGCTTTACGTAGATTATCAAATAATGATAATCTAAAATATCCTGTTTACACACGACCATTACATAATGGTTTACAATACAAATATGTTACAACAAAATAAGTTTCTTGAATGCAGTTTTTACACAATATCATACAAGCATGGACTCAAAATCTCGTCCTTATTTAAGTATGCGACAGCGGAAGCCCTTAATAATCACCTGAGAATAAACATGCTTAAAACGTCAACAAAAATGTTGGTGAGTTATAGGTTTAACCTATATATATCAAATCATAATAATAGACCACAAGATTTCATATTTCAATACACATCCCATACATAGAGATAAAAATCATTCATATGGTGAACACCTGGTAACCGACATTAACAAGATGCATATATAAGAATATCCCCATCATTCCGGGACACCCTTCGGACATGATATAAATTTCGAAGTACTAAAGCATCCGGTACTTTGGATGGGGCTTGTTAGGCCCAATAGATCTATCTTTAGGATTCGCGTCAATTAGGGTGTCTGTTCCCTAATTCATAGATTACCAGACTTAATAAAAAGGGGCATATTCGATTTAGATAATTCAACCATAGAATGTAGTTTCACGTACTTGTGTCTATTTTGTAAATCATTTATAAAACCTGCATGTATTCTCATCCCAAAAATATTAGATTTTAAAAGTGGGACTATAACTCACTTTCACAGATTTTTACTTCATCGGGAAGTAAGACTTGGCCACTGGTTGATTCACGAACCTATAACAATATATACATATATATCAAAGTATGTTCAAAATATATTTACAACACTTTTAATATATTTTGATGTTTTAAGTTTATTAAGTCAGCTGTCCTCGTTAGTAACCTACAACTAGTTGTCCACAGTTAGATGTACAGAAATAAATCGATAAATATTATCTTGAATCAATCCACGACCCAGTGTATACGTATCTCAGTATTGATCACAACTCAAACTATATATATTTTGGAATCAACCTCAACCCTGTATAGCTAACTCCAACATTCACATATAGAGTGTCTATGGTTGTTCCGAAATATATATAGATGTGTTGACATGATAGGTCGAAACATTGTATACGTGTCTATGGTATCTCAAGATTACATAATATACAATACAAGTTGATTAAGTTATGGTTGGAATAGATTTGTTACCAATTTTCACGTAGCTAAAATGAGAAAAATTATCCAATCTTGTTTTACCCATAACTTCTTCATTTTAAATCCGTTTTGAGTGAATCAAATTGCTATGGTTTCATATTGAACTCTATTTTATGAATCTAAACAGAAAAAGTATAGGTTTATAGTCGGAAAAATAAGTTACAAGTCGTTTTTGTAAAGGTAGTCATTTCAGTCGAAAGAACGACGTCTAGATGACCATTTTAGAAAACATACTTCCACTTTGAGTTTAACCATAATTTTTGGATATAGTTTCATGTTCATAATAAAAATCATTTTCTCAGAATAACAACTTTTAAATCAAAGTTTATCATAGTTTTTAATTAACTAACCCAAAACAGCCCGCGGTGTTACTACGACGGCGTAAATCCGGTTTTACGGTGTTTTTCGTGTTTCCAGGTTTTAAATCATTAAGTTAGCATATCATATAGATATAGAACATGTGTTTAGTTGATTTTAAAAGTCAAGTTAGAAGGATTAACTTTTGTTTGCGAACAAGTTTAGAAGTAACTAAACTATGTTCTAGTGATTACAAGTTTAAACCTTCGAATAAGATAGCTTTATATGTATGAATCGAATGATGTTATGAACATCATTACTACCTTAAGTTCCTTGGATAAACCTACTAGAAAAGAGAAAAATGGATCTAGCTTCAACGGATCCTTGGATGGCTCGAAGTTCTTGAAGCAGAATCATGACACGAAAACAAGTTCAGGTAAGATCATCACTTGAAATAAGATTGTTATAGTTATAGAAATTGAACCAAAGTTTGAATATGATTATTACCTTGTATTAGAATGATAACCTACTGTAATAAACAAAGATTTCTTGAGGTTGGATGATCACCTTACAAGATTGGAAGTGAGCTAGCAAACTTGAAAGTATTCTTGATTTTATGTAACTAGAACTTGTAAAATATATGAAGAACACTTAGAACTTGAAGATAGAACTTGAGAGAGATCAATTAGATGAAGAAAATTGAAGAATGAAAGTGTTTGTAGGTGTTTTTGGTCGTTGGTGTATGGATTAGATATAAAGGATATGTAATTTTGTTTTCATGTAAATAAGTCATGAATGATTACTCATATTTTTGTAATTTTATGAGATATTTCATGCTAGTTGCCAAATGATGGTTCCCACATGTGTTAGGTGACTCACATGGGCTGCTAAGAGCTGATCATTGGAGTGTATATACCAATAGTACATACATCTAAAAGCTGTGTATTGTACGAGTACGAATACGGGTGCATACGAGTAGAATTGTTGATGAAACTGAACGAGGATGTAATTGTAAGCATTTTTGTTAAGTAGAAGTATTTTGATAAGTGTCTTGAAGTCTTTCAAAAGTGTATGAATACATATTAAAACACTACATGTATATACATTTTAACTGAGTCGTTAAGTCATCGTTAGTCGTTACATGTAAATGTTGTTTTGAAACCTTTAGGTTAACGATCTTGTTAAATGTTGTTAACCCAATGTTTATAATATCAAAAGAGATTTTAAATTATTATATTATCATGATATTATGATGTACGAATATCTCTTAATATGATATATATACATTAAATGTAGTTACAACGATAATCGTTACATATATGTCTCGTTTCAAAATCATTAAGTTAGTAGTCTTGTTTTTACATATGTAGTTCATTGTTAATATACTTAATGATATGTTTACTTATCATAATATCATGTTAACTATATATATAACCATATATATGTCATCATATAGTTTTTACAAGTTTTAACGTTCGTGAATCACCGGTCAACTTGGGTGGTCAATTGTCTATATGAAACCTATTTCAATTAATCAAGTCTTAACAAGTTTGATTGCTTAACATGTTGGAAACATTTAATCATGTAAATATCAATCTCAATTAATATATATAAATATGGAAAAGTTCGGGTCACTACAGAACACGTCTATCATTGCTTTAGCCGTGTTTAAGAATGGTCTTCCTAATATGAGAGGAACTTGAGAATCTTCTTCCATGTCCAGAACAACAAAATCTACTGGAAATACTAAAGTACCAACTTTAACTAGCATGTTCTCCAGTATCCCTCTAGGATATTTTATTGATCGATCGGCTAGTTGTATGCTTATTCGTGTTGGTTTCAATTCTCCAAGGTCTAGTTTAGTGTATAGTGAATATGGCATTAAATTTATACTAACACCTAAGTCTGCCAATGCTTCTATTGAACTAAGACTACCCAGAAAATATGGAATTGTGAAACTTCCTGGATCAGATAATTTTTCTGGTATCTTATTCAACAGCACTGCAGAACAATTAGCATTCATAGTAACGGCTGAGAGTTCTTCCATTTTCTTTCTATTTGAGATTAGATCTTTCAGAAATTTAGCATATCTAGGCATTCCTGAAATCACATCAATGAAAGGAAGATTGACATTTATCTATTTAAACATATCCAAGAATTTAGATTGCTCGGCTTCAAGTCTCTCTTTTTTCATTTTCTCGGGTAAGGAAGTGGTGGTTGGTATGGTTTAACATAAGGTTTTGCCTTAACTGTGTTATCTTCATTAACCTTTTCAACTACCGGTTCTTTTTCCTTATCTTGTTTAGGTTGTGGTTCTTGTGGAGTAGGAATAGTGTCATCAGAAATTACAGGTGTTTCAGGTGGTTTAAGTGTAATATCACTTCTTGTGGTAATGGCTTTAGCTGTTTCATTCCGGGGGTTAGCATTTGTATCACTAGGTAGACTTCCCGATTTTCTTTCACCTATTAACCTTGCTAGGTTACTTACTTCTTGTTCCAAGTTTTGAATAGAAGCTTGTTGATTTCTAAATGCTTGAGCATTTTTTTCATTCGTTTGTTTCTGAGATGTGAAAAATTGCGTTTGAGATTCAACTAGCTTTGTCATCATATCTTCTAAATTCGGCTTTTTATCATCGGTTTGTTGTGGTTTGTTTTGAAAATTAGGTCTTTGCTGATTGTAAGTATTATTGGATACTTGTTGATTACTTGGACCTTCTTGGTTGTTGTATGGAACATTTCGGTTATAATTCTGGTTTTGATTGTAAATTGGTCTTGGCGGTTGATAATTATTCTGATAATTATTTCCAGGCCTTTGGTTTATGTATGAAACATTCTCTCTTTGTTCCATTGTTAGTTCAATACTGAGACAATCTTTTTTCAAATGTGGTCCTCCACACTGCTCACAACTAATTCGTATTGAGTGTATATCCTTAGTCATCTTTTCCATTCGTCTCTCGACAGCATCTATCTTTGCGGAAATGGAATCTAAGTCATGGCTAGAATCGGTTCTAGCTGCTTTAGATGATCTAACGATATCTTTTTCTTGGTGCCACTCATGTGAGTGGGAAGCAGTGTTATCAATAATTTTGTAAGCATCAGTTTCTGTTTTCTTCATAATGGAACCACCAGTTGCTATATCTATGTCTTTTCTTGTAGTGATGTCGCATCCTTGGTAGAATATTTGTACTATTTGACAGGTGTCTAAACCATGTTGCGGACATCCTCTCAATAACTTTCCAAATCTTGTCCATGCCTCATATAGAGTTTCATTTGGCTTATGTGTGAACGTAACAATTTCTCCTTGAAGTCTTACGGCTTTAGATGCCGGAAAGAATTGTTTAAGAAATTTTTCAACTAAAACGTCCCATGTATCAATCGCCCCTTCAGGTAACGATTCCAACCAATCTTTGGCTTCTCCCTTTAAAGTCCAGGGAAATAACATGAGATATATCTGTTCATCTTCAACTTCTCTTATTTTAAATAAAGTGCAGATCCTATTAAAGGTTCAAAGATGTTCGTTTGGATCTTCCTTCGACGCACCACTAAACTGGCATTGATTAGTTACCATGTGTAGAATTTGTCCTTTGATTTCATAATCTGGCGCATTAATGTCTGGATGAGTAATTGCGTGACCTTGGCCAGTGTGTTTAGCTCTCATTCGGTCTTCCATACTTAGAGGTTCCAGATTCTCCATGATTGAATTTGTTGAATCTGAATCACTAGAGGATTCTGATTTAATGGTTGGTTCCTCAACAATCTCTGTTTGAATGATTGGTGGTTCAGGAGGAAAAATTAATGGTTCAGGATCTATGAATCGTCCCTGAATATTCTCCAGATTCTCAATTGTGAGGTTGGGTTCAAAAAATGGATTATCGAAAATTTGAATTGGAGTACTTGGTCGACTGGATGACGATTCTAAAGGAAAATCAACGGCGACAATATTTGCTAGATGTCTTGATCGAGTTACAGGTGGTGAACGTACAAAAGGTGGTGAACGTTTTGCTCGGTGCATTCACTGAATATCCTATTAGTTTTTTTAAAAAGGAAGAAAAATTATATAAGTTATCCAATTAATAGACTTTTCTGATTTTGCCCACGTTTCGAATAGCCAAAAGATGCAGCAGAGGGACATGATTCGTTTGGTCTCAATATAATTGAGTACTGTTTGGCTCCAATAACCCGGTCCACATACAAATCCAACTATTACTACGAACCAGAAAATTTTGATGTCTATTAATTTAACCATTTAAAATAAATTTTCGTAATTTAAAGAAATTTAGATAAGAAATAGAGAAAATTCTTAGTCCTAAAACTAGAATAGCGAGAAATAAGAAAGAAAAAGAGCGCGTCGGAATTAAAATTAAAATTGGAGAAATAAGAAAGAAAAAGAGTGACTTATAAAATTTTAAAACACTCGACTAACCCAACCTTATTATTATCACTAACTTAAAATTAAAATTGCAAATTGAGATTACTAATTAGAGTGATAATTGATAAATAGGTAAAAGGCGTCGAAAAATAAGAAAGTAGCGTGTCATAACTTAAAAAGGCACTAAAATCTAAAAATTAAAAGTTGCGTCTAAAAATATTAAAGCTTACAAAGAATTCTATATCCCAAATGGCAATATCTTAAAAAAGTACTAAAACTTAAAAAGGCGTCGCAAAATTCTAAAGCACCTAAATCTTAGTCTAAAGAAAAAGCACTTAAGGGATTTTACGGCAAAGTCTAAAAATCTAGAAATAAAAATAACTAAGGCAAAAACTATATCTTAAAACTAAATATAAGCGAAAAACACAAAAATTATGCTAAAACAATTAAAAAACAAAATATAAAAAAAAATACTAAAAGTTGTAAAAAATAAAATTTTTATAAAAATAAAATTTTTATATTATTTATTTTATAAAAGTATTAATTTTATATATTAATAAAACTAATTAAAACTTAAAAATACAAATTAAATAATTAAAACTAAACTAAATGATAATTAATTAATAACCTAATTAGGTTTAATAGTAATAATTAATAATACTCCGTAATTATTACAGTTTGCAGAGTCAAACCCTAGCCTGTCAGTGGACCTCCGCGAGTGCGGTTAGTCCCGGTTCAAAACCTCCGCGAGTCGCGGAGGGTTCGATTTTAGCAGAAAAAGGGTTCGTTTTTTACTCAGGTTCAGTTAATTTTTTTTTTTTTCAGTTTTCAGTTTTATATATTTATATATATATATATAAATAAAACTTATATTTTTTTTTACAAACTAAAATAAAATTAAAGAAACTTTATAAAACTTATATATTTAACAAACTCTTAAAAATATTTATATTTTTGTTTTTCTTTTTATATTTTCGAATATTTAAAACGTATTTTTACAAAAGCGTATTTTTTTATAAAAGTAAACTAAAAAATCTTTTTTTTTATATAGCGTTGCGCTTCCGGCGTTTAAGCAGAAATTGTCCCCGGCAGCGGCGCCAAAAATACTTGATGTTATGCGAGGTGTATATGAAATAGCTTATATTTTACAAGGAAATACTATTAAATACGATACAATTTTACACAAGATATTTATTTATTTATAGAATGGATATACTTAAACCTTGCTACAACACTTATAGGCAGTGTACCTAAGCGTACAGTGGGGTAGTTTTTAGTAAGTCCGGTTCGTTCTACAGGGAAATCTTTTAAACAAAGCTTAACGCTATATTAGTTTTAATTTATAAAAATACAAATATATATATAAGTAATATTATTATTATAAAAGGGGGGTTTTTTACCGTTTAATGACCGGTTTGTCGATTTTAAAACTTTAGTAACAGTTAAAACCTAATGTAAAATATTAAAAATAAATTTAACATAATTTAAAGCGTAAAGTAAATAACGATAATGAAATTGCGATAAATAAAAGTGCGATAAAATAAACTTGCGATAATTAAAAAGTACGATAATTAAAAGTGCAATTAAATACAATAACAATAAATAAAAGTGCGATAATTAAAAGTGCAATTAAATATAAAATAAAGGAAATTAAATATGAAATAAAGGAATTATGCTTATTTAAACTTCCGTAATCATGATGTTTGACGTGTTGATTTTAGTTTTATGCCCATGGGTTAATTGTCCTTTGTCCTGGATTATTCAATATGTCCGTCTGGTTTTTGTCCATAACAGTCCATCAGTCATAAATATAAAGTGCGAGTATCCTCGTCAAATTATCCTTATACCCGAAGTCAAATATTCCAACTAATTGGGGATTTAAACTGTAACAAGGTCTTAATACTTTGTTTAATAATTACACCCGGATATCGACTGAGTGTAACCCAAGGTTTTAATACTTTGTTATCAATTATGCCAAGTGTCCTTGTACATAATTTCACCCCTGTTTTAATAATTCTAGTGACTATTAATTCATTCCCGTGTCCGGTTAAATGAACGATTATTCGTACATATAAATATCCCGCCATCGTATCCGATCGAGTGTATATGGTTATTTATAGGGACGTCCAATTGTAAATCTTTATATTAAAATTAACAAACTATCATTTAGTTAAACAAATATAAAGCCCATTAATAGCCCATAGTCTAATTTCCACAAGTGTCGTTCTTTTGTCCAAACCCCAATTATGGTACAAAGCCCAATTACCCAATTTTAATATTTTTAGCCCAACATCATGATTACTTCGTTTTAAATAAGCATAATAATAACTTAGCTACGAGTCATTAAATTAAAAAGGTTGAACATAACTTACAATGATTAAAAATAGCGTAGCATTACACGGACAGAATTTCGACTTACACCCTTACAACATTCGCTAACATACCCTTATTATTAGGATTTAAAATTAAAATTAAAATTAAAATATAAATATATATATATATACGTTTACATATGAGTGAACAAAAAAAGATGTGTAAAATTCGGCCGAATGCTCGGCCTTTTATAGGCCCACGTGTTACTGTTTGACCTCCGCGAGTGCGGAGGTTTTTGCCTTCATAAGCTCCTCGAGTGCGGAGCAGTGGAATCCAGCTCACACAAGTTTGGATCTTAGTCTGCCGACGGTTTTAATATATAAATATAATATATATATAATTTATATAATTAATTATATATTATATTATATTTATATACATAGTTAATTTATAATTTCCGATTCGTTGCGTCGAGCGTTGAGAGTTGACTCTGGTCCCGGTTCCGGATTTTCGAACGTCCTTGCGTACAATTTAATATCTTGTATTTTGTGTTTCGAATCTTGTACTCTTGTAATTTTGAGACGTTTCTCATCAATAATTGGAACCTCTTTGATTGTATTTTGTACTTTTGAGCTTTTTGGTCGTTTGCGTCTTCAATTCGTCGAATCTGTCTTTTGTCTTCACCTTTTATTATTTAAACGAATATCACTTGTAAATAGAACAATTGCAACTAAAAGCTTGTCTTTCTTGAGGGATAATGCTATGAAATATATGTTCGTTTTTAGCATTATCAACGACGGAGTGCTGTTCGGGTATATTCAAGGCGGGTTTTGGAGTAGGATATGGCTAAGGAAATTATGGGTTATAGCTATGTAGGTGATGTGTATGGTTCATGAGTATGCACGTGAGGTCAATCTAGTGTTTATCATCTCCGTTACATCTACGTACCTTTCCTGCAATATTGAATCTCAATATTGATACGTAAGCGCTTAAAATTTAATTTTTACATATTAATAATGCATCCCTGACTAGTGCTCAAGAATATAGGATTATGCATGCTTGTACTTTTGATATTGCCATTAGATATGATATGTTGAATCCTGAATTAATTAAGTATGCGGTTGAGATAAGGTATATGATATGCATGTCGTTGGAAAGCTAGCGAAAAATTAAGAACTTTTCATTTAGAACTCGAATGATTTCGATGAACAGATTAGAAATTATAGTCAACTGAATTTTAGTATTATTGTTAAAATGATTATTATTACTATCGTCGTTATTATCGTCGTTACTATTCTCATCTAGTAATTATTATTATTATTATTATGATTAATAATATTATCATTTTTAATATAAGTATAATTATTAAAAGAATTTTTATTGTTATTATTATTATTATTATTATTATTATTATCATTATTAATATTATCATTATGATTAATATTTTTATTATTATTATCATTATTATGAATGCGATATAAAAGACGACTAAAAGATATTTTACAAATTGATTAGGAAATAATGAGTATGAGTATCATGATGAAATTAAAATATTATAAGATATTGAATTAAATAAAATTATCATTCTTATTATCATTTTATTAAAAGAATTATTAATATTAAAACTATCATTTTTACTAAAATTATCATTTTTAATAGAAATATCATTGTTATTATAAAATATCATTGTTATTATCAGCTTAGTACTATTTTTAATAAAAATTATCATTTTAATATCATTTTTAGTAAATATAAATATAGATATTTTATTAGCAGAATAATAATAACTATTATTACAAAATAATACAACTTATAATTATTATTGTTATTATCGATATTATTTTATCAAATAAATATGTAATACAAAGATATTTTATTACACGTAATATAATTACATAAATGATACCTATCATTATATTTCTATGATATTAAATGAACTTTATAAATTTATTTACTTAAGATATATAAAAGTATATTTTTATCATATACAAATTTTAAATATAAATTTTATTAACAAATGACTTTTAAAAATATTAAATATATAAACGACGATATTCAAGTTATATAATAATCATTTATAAATTTTGGAAATCATTTTGAGTCAAATTGACTTTTGTTGACTTTTAAATATTAGTCTCGAGCATTAGGATTGTGATGCACTATGACGTGACTTAAATTGTTAGACAAATATTAACCAACATACAAATATATATATTTAATTTAGGTTCGTGAATCCGAGGCCAACCTTACACTTGATCAATGACGTTATATGTATTTTTACTACGAAATACAGTATGGTGAGTTTCATTTGCCTTTTTACCCTTTATATTTTTGGGCTGAGAATACATGCGAAATTTTTATAAATATTTTACGAAATAGACACAAGTAATCGAAACTACATTATATGGTTGAATGATCGAAGCCGAATATGCCCCTTTTGCTTGGTAGCCTAAGAATTAGTAAACTGATCTACTAATTGACGCGAATCCTAAAGATATATCTATTGAGCCTAACGAACCCCATCCAAAGTACCGGATGCTTTAGTACTTCGAATTCGTTTTTATCATGACCGAACGATTTCCCGGAATGATAGGGAATATTCTTATATGCATCTTGTTAATGTCGGTTACCAGGTGTTCAATCCATATGAATGATTTTTGTCTCTATGCATGGGACGTATATTTATGAGAAACGGAAATGAAATTCTTGTGGCCTATTAAAATGATGAAAATGAATGATTATGATAAACTAATGAACTCACTAAAATTTTGGTTGACACTTTAAAGCATGTTTATTCTCATGTATTAAAGAAATCTTCCGCTGTGCATTAGCTCATTTTAAAGATATTACTTGGAATCATTCATGGCATATTTCAAAAGACGTTGCATTCAAGTCGTTGAGTTCAGTAAAGATTATGATTAAGTAAATGACAGATTAGATCATTTATATATGTATATTACGAAATGATATGCATGCCTGTCAACTTTTGAGGTAATGAAAGATTGTCTTTTAAAACTAATGCAATGTTTGTAAAATGTATCATATAGAGGTCAAATACCTCACGATGTAATCATATGTTATTGTATTCATTCTTATGGATTAGGACGGGTCTTTACAGTGGACTCTAAGTTCGAGGCTCTTGAGAGCATAGTTCGTGGTCTGAAGTCAGAGTTGGAGGAGGTAAAGGGAAAGTTGAGGAAGTATGAGACTCCTTACGAGCCTCATACCGACCCAGCTTATCACACCCGCTCTAAGCAGATGTGATATGATGATTCATGATTGATTATTTATTTCATAAAACTTAATGTCCTTTTATACAGTCATTTTTGGGTGATGTACGGCGTTTTGCCGAGGATTTTATTAAGGTTTTGTTATGGGATATTTTTTATTTATGTATTTTACTTATTTTATATGTTATTATGATAGTATGATGCTTATATGTTATTGTATTATTGATTGTATGCGTAGAAATGCTCGATTATATATGTTTTCGGTTTGATTGTTTTGGGACAGCGGTTTGATTGTTGTTTTCTGTATATATAACTGATATAAAAGTGAAATTAAAGTGTTTAGATGAGTTCCTCTCATCAAGACATTAATTTTAGATTCCGGATTCATGTCATTTCGATTCCCGGAGCTCTAGATATGCTTAAAATGGTGTTTTGTTGAGATTAAAATATAAAAACGAATTAAATCAGGTATGGGCCGACTTTGTGACCACTTTTGGAGTCTTTAGTGTACTAGTGTGTTAGGATTGATGATTAGATGAACTTTCATGTTCGAGTCATCGAAATCTGAGCCACGGATCACCCGGTATGACTAAAACATATTTTTGAACGGATTAAAGCTACAAGTTAATTTCTGGCTGTAAGTCACGACTTGGTGGCTGTTCTTGGGATGTTCTTGAGCATACTAATGTTTCGGGTGGGTTGGTTAGGCGAAGATATATATAAGACTCGCCGAAAACTGATTCCCGGGGCTCAAGTTATAACCCGATGAACTTTTAATTAAAACTTATGGTTAATAATTATGACTTATGATATAAATAATGAATTTCATTATTAATAAATTACTTGTGATATAAAAAGTAATTATTATAATTTAAGACTTATGATATATATTTATGGGCAAATTACCCAGAAAGGTAACATAAGAGCCACTTTTTCCCAATAAAGGTTATATCAGTTTTTTTTTGCCCAAAAAGGAGTTTGATTTCAATTTAGTGCGTAAAAGGGTGTTTGATTGAAAAATAGTTCCAATTGGGGTAACATTTGACACCTTGGACTTTTTTTATATTTTTTATTGATGATGTGTATTTCTATATCATTCTTTTTTTTCTTCTTTTTTTCTTTTTTTGAGTTTCATTTTCCTTTCATTACTATGAGATCAAAAGTATCAAATCATGACACTTCAAAAATCAAAAAACAAATATATGCGATCTCCTACAGTGTACAAACGAGGTCATATTCATGAGTCTTATTCTCATACTATTAATTGTTGTTCATCAACACAATTCAAGCTTAGATTCATGATCAAAAACATCATATGAACCTTCGTGATTATTCAGATACGACTAACAAGTTCAGAATCATCGATTTCCAGATCGAGTTAGTTGTTCGTGTTCATCCTTGACCGATTTGTCCTCCGGACTGATTCGTAACGATTTGAGGAAAACTAAAATTGCAGAAACGTTTGAATTCATCTCGCGAAGCTTTCTGGAAATTATCAAATCATTACTTGTAGAATAAATCACGAATTTCTGAGTCAAAGTTCAAAAGAAAAAGTCAAACAGTTTTAGATTCTTCGAATTCGAGAATTCTGTGTTGATTCAGATGTAGATGATGCTTCTCGAGTGTTCTATGAAGGATTTTAAGCAAGTTTGATGTACAAATCGAGGCCTGAAATCATATAATTTGAAAACTCAATACTTCAAGTTCTTCATCTTCATCGCTACCGTTCATCGATTTTACTGAGCATTTGAAGCAGTTTTGGATCAAAGGACGGCCGGTGGTGGTGATAATGATTCTATTGTTATGAATGTGATAATGATAATGATGCTTATTATTTTTGTTGAAGATGGAGATACAGTAAAGAATCCTAGTCACTAAATTTTAAAAATTAAAAAAATGTTAAAATCCTAGTCACTAAATGAAGTATGACATGTAAATACACATCATCAATAAAAATTATAAAAAAAACCCATGGTGTCACATGTTACCCCAATTGACACTATTTTTCAATCGGACACCCTTTTACGCACTAAATTGAAATCAGACTCCTTTGTGGGCAAGAAAAAAATGGATATACCCTTTATTGAGAAAAAATGGCTCTTATGTTACTTTTCTGGGTAATTTGACCTATATTTATTATATCATTATTTAATTACCTATGATTTAATTAAACTTTTAATTAAACTTATGATTAATAATACTTTTATTATTAATGGAAAATACTTATGATAAGTATTAAACTTATATAATGAGATATTATTATAAGACTTATAATAAGGATTAAATAATTATTTAATTATTATAAGGCTTAGTTATTAATTAATTATAATTTAATTATTAACTACTTATGATTTAATCATTATAAATAGAAACTTATGATATGATTAATAATTCATTATTAATTAATAATACTTATTGTGACGACCCGAAAATTTCCGACCAAATTTAAACTTAATTCTTATTTGATTTCGACACGATAAGCAAAGTCTGTAAAGTTGAGTCTCAAAAATTTTGAACTATTTTTATGAATCCATTTGACCTTTGACTTTTCCCGACGACTCACAATACGATTACTTGTAAATAGATATGTATATAATTATATATATATATATATATATATATATATATATATATATAAATAATAAAATGAAATATTATATATTGTAATTGTTAGAATTAATTACGTAAATAATAATAATATATAATAAATATTATTTAGAAAGTATATATACATATAAATAAAGTGTATAGAATATATATTTAGTGATTTCGAAGTTATTTAGTAAACAACGGTAACGCTCAATTGTCATTCAATTGATAGTAAACGAGTTAAAAAGGAACTTATGTGATTTTAAAATAAACGATGATCCGAAAATGAGTTTTATAAATTATAGGCTTATTAAAAATATAATAAATAATGAAACACACCAACTAGGTATGACGTCAAGAATTTTAAAAGGTTTAAAACAATATAGATATATATATAATTTTTATAAATATAAAATTAACCAATCATTGAATCATATTAACTAAAATACATTGGGTTTTAGATAACAGATAAAAATTAAATATCAACCCGTGACTACACATTTAATACCCGAGTTTATTTAATTATTACACCGTGTTATATCTATACCCGTGATTAACCAGTAAAACACCCGTGACCTTATCTAATCTATCTATATTATTGCCCTTTCCAGATTCATTTTATCAAACACCCAATTTTTCTCTCAAGAACACTCACTACTATTCATCATCATCATTAATCTTTTATCACTCAAGAACACCTTAAAAACTTGATGGATCATAAAATCGTTTATATATTCGGATTCCTCTCGAAGAGCTCTACACATCCATACCAACAATTTCATGATTTGTGTAAGTTTTAAAAACTCAAATTTTTGGGTTTTCATGTTTTTGTTACATATTAGGGTAGATATAGTGTCTATTGCTCAAGTCTATATGATTATACATGATTGTATGTGTTATATTGCTCGTTTGATGTGTTTATGTTTAATCCCGAATTTGTTTTGTGTGGTTACAGAAACTTGGTTTTCTTGAATGTTAAATATTATGATATAATTAAAATCCTCTCGAAAAATTAATAATTTTAGGCTTTAGATTCGCGTATTTTCATTACCGTATGCTTAAGATATGATTGATTGAAGTTTTTGTGATGAATATGTGATTATGTCGAATTCTGGAAAAATGGACATAGACTTGAATTTTAAACTGATCATAATTGTGTAGAAGATTTAAAAACACTCAAGTTAGACTAGGATATCATGCTATTTGGATTTGTAATACTCCCGTTATGCTTAATTGATCGTATATGAAAAACTGATTTGCTCAGTATTATAAAACTGACTTTTAAATTTATTTGAAGTATGATAGTGATTTAGGACTTTGCATATCTGAAAATTTCATATGTTGTAGTTAACGTTTCATCTAGGCCTTGCATCATTTGGATTTGTGAAGCTTGAGTAATGTGCGTGTCGAAATGGTAACCTGCATTCTGTCCAAATCTGTAACGTATGAACCTATAGTTTTATAGTAAGAGTTGTACACCTTTTGAGACCTTGACCTTCTGGATTATCGAACTTTGTATGTTATGTGATAAATGTCTAGTTGATTGAAACCTCTGAAACCCGATACATTGTGCACACTAAGGCCGTAGATTTGGTAACTTCTGAATTGAGCTGAAACAGAATGTCCAATTTGATTGAATAAACTGTACCAATTAGCTAAACAAAAGTTTCTCATTTTTGGATATGTGGTAATTTGACTTGTCCTTGAACTAGGATCACTGACCTAGCTTGATTTGCATGTCCCTAGCTCCGGTTATAGCCATTACGAGATTGGTGCGCATTCAGAAACTGATTTAGCGAACCATAAATGTACCTCTTCTGAAACCCAACTTATAGACATCGTATGAGGCCCTGGATGGACTTTTTGGAATCGATTTTGCGTCTACTTTTGATCTGGAGTTTTCCATGTTACCATGTTTTATGTGTTATGAATTATGTCCGTTGTTTGTATGACGCGCGTGAAAATTTGTGACAATACGTGTTAACTACAAACTAAACAGGCCAATATCTTTAATTAACTTGAGTTCTGGAAAATGTGGATTTTATATTTGAAAAGTTCATGATTAGTAGTTAAGTTTTCATATAGGTGTTGTATCTTAAAAGTTTCTAGATTTTGAGATAATTGCATGCGAAAATGGACACCCGAACTTGGACCGTCCATTTGGACACTTGACCCGTTTGAGTTTAAAAATGTAAAAATGGATAACGGTCAGCGTAAACAAATCCTATATGTTGATTTAAGTATGCCTGCAAGTTTTGGTGCTTTAAAAATAAGTTTTGAGTCTATTTTGGTTTAAAGAGAGATTTATGACGTATTCGGGTCAAACGTGAATAAATTGACCCATATGCATAATTTTAGAAAACGAAAGTCACCAACACATCTAAAATGTCATTTTTGAGCTGTGATACAAATTTTACAAATTTGGTTAACTCAGGTCAGCCGGATTCAAATTTGGATCGTTAACCGAAAGTTTTAGCTTTTTTAACAAAAGTGTCAAAAATGACTCTCGAGCCTACTTTGCGGACTCATAAGTTGAAATTGGTTAAGTTTGGATAAAAACCATTAATTTATATTGAAAGTATTTACGACAAGATTTAAAACGATACGTTATATGTATGATTTTTTTCGAGACTAAACTGGTCTAAAACGAGTACGAAAATGGAACATCAGGGCTGATCCAATGCTGTTAACAACAGCAAAACTCAGCATTTAGTGTTTTGAAGGACTGTTTTTGCGAGGTCATAAATTTCAAACTGTAACTCCGTCTTTGTCAAATAAATTGTCTATAGAAAGGTGGGATGACATACTTTCCAACGGTCACGACCCAAAGTATTATATCGGATTTGGTGGGACCTGAAATCAGCTGTAAAGTTACTACATATACATATATGTAAATAATATTGTTTTTACTAAATAAAAATGTATAACTTAAGTTTGACCTATGTTTGACTATTTGACCAACTTGAGTAATATTATGAGATTGTTGACTGGTGTTAACTGTGTTTGACTTGCGTTTGACTTACATTTGACCTACTTTGACTTTTGCTGACTTTTGCTAAATTTTGCTAAATTTTGCTAAATTTATGAGTAGGACTTGAGCAATAAGACTATACGAACCCTATAGACTGACCTAGCTTATTAGACACTTATTGACCAACATATGTTCTCTAGGTTGGGGTCTACGGTTACTTGCATTCCGATTTTCGGTCACATCTCTGTGATTTATTTCTGAAGTTGTCAGGTGAGTTTCATTTGCCTTTTTACCCTTTATATTTTTGGGCTGAGAATACATGTGCAATTTTTATAAATGATTTACAAAATAGACACAAGTATGTGAAACTACATTCTATGGTTGAATTATCGAAATCGAATATGCCCCTTTTTATTTAGTCTGGTAATCTAAGAATTAGGGAACGGACACCCTAATTGACGCGAATCCTAAAGATAGATCTATCGGGCCCAACAAGCCCATCCAAAGTACCGGATGCTTTAGTACTTCGAAATTTATATCATGTCCGAAGGAGGATCCCGGAATGATGGGGATATTCTATATGCATATTGTTAATGTCGGTTACCAGGTGTTCAATCCATATGAATGATATTTTTGTCTCTATGCATGGGACGTTTATTTATGAGAATTGGAAATATGAAATCTTGTGGTCTATTAAAATTATGAAATGTTTGTTTATGATAAACTAATGAACTCACCAACCTTTTGGTTGACACTTTAAAGCATGTTTATTCTCAGGTATGAAAGAAATCTTCCGCTGTGCTTTTGCTCATCTTAGAGATATTAATTGGAGTCATTCATGGCATATTTCAAAAGACGTTGCATTCGAGTCGTTGAGTTCATCAAGATTATTATTAAGTCAATTATAGTAAGATATATTTTGAAATGGTATGCATGTCGTCAACCGTAGATGTAATGAAAGATTGTCTTTTCAAAAATGAATGCAATGTTTGTAAAATGTATTATATAGAGGTCAAGTACCTCGCGATTTAATCAACTGTTGTGAATCGTTCATAATCGATGTGGACTTTGTCTGGATGGATTAGGATGGGTCCTTTCAGTTGGTATCAGAGCGACGGTCTTAGCGAACCAGGTCTACATTAGTGTGTCTAACTGATAAATCGTTAGGATGCAATAGTGAGTCTGGACTTCGACCGTGTCTGCATGTTAAAAGTTTTGCTTATCATTTTTGCCGGAAATCATCTGCTTATCATCCTTAGGAAATTACTTGCTTATCATTCTTAGTCTAGACACATCTTACTGCAATGATTGCATGAATAGTGTATAGACAAAAAAAAATTTCATATCTTAACGTATCTGCTACTTCATATCTTAGCGTACCTGTTATTGTTATCTTTGCCTGACAGCTTCCGTAGATTCCTCCGTAACTTATGGGATTTTAGTATTATATATGCATATGTAAATTATGTATTGCAGGGTACTAATCTACATCCTATAATCTAATTCTTATCGAAAATCCTTCATCTGATCGTACGGGATGAATCCTTCAACCAGTTCGAGTCCCTCGAATTCCGATAACTATTCTGATAGTTATTCCGAAAGCTATTCCGACGTGGACGTTCACCTAAGCTCCGAAAGTAGCGTCACCAGAATGAATCAACCAACCAACCATACCCAATTCATATGATGAGTTCGTAGTCTACTTAATCATTGGAGACAAGAAGAATCGATCCCTTTCACCCACCATATTGTTCGCTGGGCGAAGAACTTGAAACATTCACTGGCAAACCAATCCGAAACACCATCTTCACCCTCATTTCCAGAGTTGCTCGACATGATTATATTCTATCCACAATTTGAAACCTTACTCATCTGCTCATTCCGACCGACAATTATTCCGGAGTAATACAAGAAGTCAACGAACTTCGAGATCGAGTAATCAATTTGGAGAATATGGTGCAAAACGTACCAGCTTCAACAACATCACCGGCATCAACAGTATCACCAACAACACAAGTTTCAACATCACATGCCCCAATATCTCATTCTATACCTCGAGCATAATCATCATTCTACGAATCATTCAACATTATTTATCTTCGTTCGACATGGTGATTATATAATCTTTAATATTTTAAGAGATTATATATTCATATTCTAACGGTAAATCAAATGAGTCTAATATCATATTGACCCATTAAATTCATGATTACATCTGAAGAAAATATATATGTAAGTATATTTTCATAAAGATTGTAATTAAAATTCTTTTTTACAAACTAATAATGGTGAAAATATTTCAACGGGTAGGTAATACCCGAGGAATATTTAAATTTCACATTAATAAGTTACACTGTACATTCTTCAAATCTGATTCAACAGTCATTTACTATTCTACTTACATCCACCGATATACGTATCCGTTCACCACAGAATAACCATTTTCATTCAATTTCATACTTGAATTTTGATCTATCAGAATCCAACAAGTGGCATAATGAAGAAAACATTGGACAAAATAAAATTTATTAGAAAAAAACAAATTAACTATGAGAATATTGTTAAGGATCCACGCTAATAAAATCCTAGCTAACTGTTCCTAGCTAACTGACTACATTTTATTTATCGCAATTTTAATTCTCGCAATTTTATTTATCGTCATTTAATTTCTGTTATTTATTTTACGCACTTTAAATATCGGGACACGTATACAAGGTTTTGACATATCATATCGATGCATCTATATATATTATTTAGAATAACCATAGACACTCTATATGCAGTAATGATCGAGTTCTCTAAACAGGGTTGAGGTTGATTCTACAATAATATATATAGTTTGAGTTGTGATCGCGTCTAAGACATATACGGGTCACGACACGTATTAATAAATTCGAATATTATATATTAAACTTTGTATGAATTATTGGACTGTCAACTGTGGACTATCGACTGTGGACTAATAAGATTGGATAATTAAAATGAATTAAAATATTGATTATAATATATGAAACTAAACAATTCTTCAAGTTTGCCACTTGATTTCATCTTAAACCTCATTTGTATCTTGACGATTACAATCCGCGTTCAAACCTTTCATTATTCTTGAAAACACCTCAATCGAGAGGATGAACCAACCGCACTTCATCTACGGAAGGAAAGATTTATGCATATAGTAGTATACCTGAAAAACTCTCAGAAACTGAATAAACGTTTAACGCGTAGCTGTGCTAATTCCTTTTGCGTTATTATTACCGAAAATAACTTTGCAATCTCTTTCCAAATTAGTCAATTTTGTCACAGCTCCAACAAGTCAACTTCAATTTTTCGTTCGAAACAACCTAATTATAACCTTGATATATGTGCGTGTTCTTTTATTGTTATCGGGGAACCTTTCATATTCCATCATATTACCATCAGCGTTTAATCATCTAAAAACACAGTTCTCCTTAAACCACCTCAAATTGATAACCGATGATTCAGATATCGTAGCATTAAATGCAAAGGAAACAGAAAAATGTTAGATGGTCTAAACGGCCAAAAGTTTGATGATAAAGAAAGGAGTGTTAGGAACGCTCGATAAAAAATTTGGTACAGAAAAACAGATTAAGTTAACCATAAAGGAGACCAATGACAAATATAAGGACCAACCCCTATATTCAAAGAATCCAGGTAATTCTGGATCTGATGAAATCTTTAGAGAATATCTTGCTCCGAAGTCATGTTAAAATCTTGCGGAAAATTTTTCTTCATCAACCTTCGAACTTAGAAATTCCAAAATATCATCATAAATATCTTCGATATTTCTGAGGATATTTTCATAAATATTCTTGTCCGAAATTATCTACCTCTTCGTGTTTTCTGTATTTCATTATATTGAAAACTTCTGTAAAATCTAAGTATAAATTATGAATGAATTGTGGAGTAGTGTTGGGAATTGAAGCATGAGTTAGTATAATATAATGACGCTTGGCCAGCGTGATTATATTACAGTAAGTCATGCTAGGTTTCTAATGAAACGTGAAGATGGTTCACAGTAGATCACACCCTCATCATGTGCCATGTTACATAACTCTTTCATTCTACTTAACTTCTGAACATATCAAGAAAATGTATTCTTGATGGTTCTATCTTCCGTGATGTTGATAAATTTGAAAATCAAATCGTGCTATTACGATTTCCTTCTTAAAACATTAACCATTTTCATTCAAAATCCATACCCACTAATTCTGGACCATTACTTGAGGTACTTAATGGATAGAAGAGAAAACAGAGCATAAAGCTTCGAAGTGTAAATAGGAGTATAAATCGCAGCAAATAAGAGAAAGCATTATCTGTGGATGGCAATGATTATAGGAGACAGAAGCAAGGGGCTTTGAAATATAAGGGAAGATATAAAACCCAATAACAACACAGAAATTACAAACCGTGTATATTAATACGAATAGCAATATAAAGACACGGTATAATTAAGAATAGTATCACCCCAAGGGCGATGTTGAAGAACACAGATTCCTCCAGTGGAAGTTGAAAAAGGAGAATGATTGTTGCGATAGTAAGGATGAGGACAAGAGTCAGAACTAGATTAAGCATTTTCACAATCGTTTAGATGTATGAACTAAGAAAGAAAGTATAGGAATGATGAGAATAATGAAACGGAAGAATTTAATTTATAATGGAAATATCAGACAGAGCAATCGAGGCAGATCATCATATTTAATTAAAGAGATCCTAATTTCCTCATTTACCGAAAAACCAGATCTTATAGATTTCATAGATTTTCTTTGAATCCCTTGAATCCTGGAATTCAACCAAGACAACGTCAAAAGTAAAGAAGCACCTTATTTTCTAAATTCAATCGTGACTACGTTAAAAGTTAAATCTCTATCCCAATCATTTGTGATAGCTTCATTCGTGCTCTTCGAATAATCGAATTGTTTTACCCATATTACTCAAAGATGATAAAACTCTATTTATCAACTCATATTCGTCATGAAAACATTTTTATTGTTAGCCATGACCACATCACTCAAATTTCAGGACGAAATTTCTTTAACGGGTAGGTACTGTGACGACCCAGAAATTTCCGACCAAATTTAAACTTAATTCTTATTTGATTTCGACACGAAAAGCAAAGTCTGTAAAGTTGAGTCTCAAAAATTTTGAACTAATTTTATGAATCCATTTGACCTTTGACTTTTCCCGACGACTCACAATACGATTACTTGTAAATAGATATGTATATAATTATATATATATATATATATATATATATATATATATATATATATATATATATATATATATATATATATATATATATATATATATATATATATATATATATATATATATATATATATATATGTAAATAATAAAATGAAATATTATATATTGTAATTGTTAGAATTAATTACGTAAATAATAATAATATATAATAAATATTATTTAGAAAGTATGTAAACATATAAATAAAGTGTATAGAATATATATTTAGTGATTTCGAAGTTATTTAGTAAACAACGGTAACGCTCAATTGTCATTCAATTGATAGTAAACGAGTTAAAAATGAACTTATGTGATTTTAAAATAAACGATGATCCGAAAATGAGTTTTATAAATTATAGGCTTATTAAAAATATAATAAATAATGAAACACACCAACTAGGTATGACGTCAAGAATTTTAAAAGGTTTAAAACAATATAGATATATATATATAATTTTTATAAATATAAAATTAACCAATCATTGAATCATATTAAACTAAAATACATTGGGTTTTAGATAACAGATAAAAATTAAATACCAACTCGTGACTACACATTTAATACCCGAGTTTATTTAATTATTACACCGTGTTATATCTATACCCGTGATTAACCAGTAAAACACCCGTGACCTTATCTAATCTATCTATATTATTGCCCTTTCCAGATTCATTTTATCAAACATCCAATTTTTCTCTCAAGAACACCCACTACTATTCATCATCATCATCAATCTTTTATCACTCAAGAACACCTTAAAAACTTGATGGATCATAAAATCGTTTATATATTCGGATTCCTCTCGAAGAGCTCTACACATCCATACCAACAATTTCATGATTTGTGTAAGTTTTAAAAACTCAAATTTTTGGGTTTTCATGTTTTTGTTACATATTAGGGTAGATATAGTGTCTATTGCTCAAGTCTATATGATTATACATGATTGTATGTGTTATATTGCTCGTTTGATGTGTTTATGTTTAATCCCGCATTTGTTTTGTGTGGTTACAGAAACTTGGTTTTCTTGAATGTTAAATATAATGATATAATTAAAATCCTCTCGAAAAATTAATAATTTTAGGCTTTAGATTCGCGTATTTTCATTACCGTATGCTTAAGATATGATTGATTGAAGTTTTTGTGATGAATATGTGATTATGTCAAATTCTGGAAAAATGGACATAGAATTGAATTTTAAACTGATCATAATTGTGTAGAGGATTTAAAAACACTCAAGTTAGACTAGGATATCATGCTATTTGGATTTGTAATACTCTCATTATGCTTAATTGATCGTATATGAAGAAATGATTTGCTCAGTATTATAAAACTGACTTTTAAATTTATTTGAAGTATGATAGTGATTTAGGACTTTGCATATCTGAAAATTTCATATGTTGTAGTTAACGTTTCATCTAGGCCTTGCATCATTTGGATTTGTGAAGCTTGAGTAATGTGCGTGTCGAAATGGTAACCTGCATTCTGTCCAAATCTGTAACGTATGCACCTATAGTTTTATAGTAAGAGTTGTACACCTTTTGAGACCTTGACCTTCTGGATTATCGAACTTTGTATGTTATGTGATAAATATCTAGTTTATTGAAACCTCTGAAACCCGATACATTGTGCACACTAAGGCCGTAGATTTGGTAACTTCTGAATTGAGCTGAAACAGAATGTCCAATTTGATTGAATAAACTGTACCAATTAGCTAAACAAAAGTTTCTCATTTTTGGATATGTGGTAATTTGACTTGTCCTTGAACTAGGACCACTGACCTAGCTTGATTTGCATGTCCCTAGCTCCGGTTATAGCCATTACGAGATTGGTGCGCATTCAGAAACTGATTTAGCGAACCATAAATGTACCTCTTCTGAAACCCAACTTATAGACATTGTATGAGGCCCTGGCTGGACTTTTTAGAATTGATTTTGCGTCTACTTTTGATCTGGAGTTTTCCATATTACCATGTTTTATGTGTTATGAATTATGTCCGTTGTTTGTATGACGCGCGTGAAAATTTGTGACAATACGTGTTAACTACAAACTAAACAGGCCAATATCTTTAATTAACTCGAGTTCTGGAAAATGTGGATTTTATATTTGAAAAGTTCATGATTAGTAGTTAAGTTTTTATATAGGTGTTGTATCTTAAAAGTTTCTAGATTTTGAGATAATTGCATGCGAAAATGGACACCCGAACTTGGACCGTCCATTTGGACACTTGACCCGTTTGAGTCTAAAAATGTCAAAATGGATAACGGTCAGCGTAAACAAATCCTATATGTTGATTTAAGTATGCCTGCAAGTTTTGGTGCTTTAAAAATGAGTTTTGAGTCTATTTTGGTTTAAAGAGAGATTTATGACCTATTCGGGTCAAACGTGAATAAATTGACCCATATGCATAATTTTATAAAACGAAAGTCACCAACACATCTAAAATGTCATTTTTGAGCTGTGATACAAATTTGGTTAACTCAGGTCAGCCAGATTCAAATTTGGATCGTTAACCGAAAGTTTTAGCTTTTTAACAAAAGTGTCAAAAATGACTCTCGAGCCTACTTTGCGGACTCATAAGTTGAAATTGGTTAAGTTTGGATAAAAACCATTAATTGATATTGAAAGTATTTACGACAAGCTTTAAAAGGATATGTTATATGTATGATTTTGTCGAGACTAAACTGGTCTAAAACGAGTACGAAAATGGAACATCAGGGCTGATCCAATGCTGTTAACAATAGCAAAACTCAGCATTTAGTGTTTTGAAGGACTGTTTTCGCGAGGTCATAACTTTCAAACTGTAACTCCGTCTTTGTCAAATAAACTGTCTATAGAAAGGTGGGATGACATACTTTCCAACAGTCACGACCCAAAGTATTATATCGGATTTGGTGGGACCTGAAATCAGCTGTAAAGTTACTACATATACATATATGTAAATAATATTGTTTTTACTAAATAAAAATGTATAACTTAAGTTTGACCTATGTTTGACTATTTGACCAACTTGAGTAATATTATGAGATTGTTGACTGGTGTTAACTGTGTTTGACTTGCGTTTGACTTACATTTGACTTACTTTGACTTTTGTTGACTTTTGCTAAATTTTGCTAAATTTATGAGTAGGACTTGAGCAATAAGACTATACGAACCCTATAGACCAACCTAGCTTATTAGACACTTATTGACCAACATATATTCTCTAGGTTGGGGTCAACAGTTACTTGCATTCTGATTTTCGGTCACATCTCTGTGATTTATTTCTGAAGTTGTTAGGTGAGTTTCATTTGCCTTTTTACCCTTTATATTTTTGGGCTGACAATACATGCGCAATTTTGATAAATGATTTACAAAATAGACACAAGTATGTGAAACTACATTCTATGGTTGAATTATCGAAATCGAATATGCCCCTTTTTATTTAGTCTGGTAATCTAAGAATTAGAGAACAGACACCCTAATTGACGCGAATCCTAAAGATAGATCTATCAGGCCCAACAAGCCCCATCCAAAGTACCGGATGCTTTAGTACTTCGAAATTTATATCATGTTTAAAGGAGGATCCCGGAATGATGGGGATATTCTATATGCATATTGTTAATGTCGGTTACCAGGTGTTCAATCCATATGAATGATATTTTTGTCTCTATGCATGGGACGTTTATTTATGAGAATTGGAAATATGAAATCTTGTGGTCTATTAAAATTATGAAATGTTTGTTTATGATAAACTAATGAACTCACCAACCTTTTGGTTGACACTTTAAAGCATGTTTATTCTCAGGTATGAAAGAAATCTTCCGCTGTGCTTTTGCTCATCTTAGAGATATTAATTGGAGTCATTCATGGAATATTTCAAAAGACATTGCATTCGAGTCGTTGAGTTCATCAAGATTATTATTAAGTCAATTATAGTAAGATATATTATGAAATGGTATGCATGTCGTCAACTGTAGATGTAATGAAAGATTGTCTTTTCAAAAATGAATGCAATGTTTGTAAAATGTATTATATAGAGGTCAAGTACCTCGCGATTTAATCAACTGTTGTGAATCGTTCATAATCGATGTGGACTTTGTCTGGATGGATTAGGACGGGTCCTTTCACTTATGATATGATTTAAAAATTATTATTAATTAATAATACTTACATTATGACTAATATTTAATTAATTAATTAAATACTTATGTTATATTAATTATATCATTTAAACTTATGTTAACTTTAATAATTCATTTAATTTAATTAAACTTATGTTATGACATAATTATACATATATGACTTTAATTAATGTTATAACTTATGTTATTATTATAACCTATACTTTTAAAATTAATGTTGACTATGTTTGACCAAGGTTGACTTTTTAGTTGACTTTCAGTTGACTTTTGTTGACGTTCTAATTAAGGAAACTTTCCTGACTTAAAAACTTTCTAAATATAGCAACATTCTAAATATAGAAACTTTCTAAATATGGAAACTTTCTAAATTTGGAAACTTTCCAAAAATAGAAACTTTACTAAAATAAAAACTTTCCAAAAATGGAAACCTGCTAAAAATAGAAAGTGTGTGTCCGTACGATGTTTCGATCAAACCGATGCATGTTGAATATTGTTCTATGTCTACTTGCAACATGTACAATAGCTATCATACTAAGACTTGACCTAAGTGAAATGTCCCGTTCTTATTGATTAAAAACGTTCCATATTAATTGATTTCGTTGCGAGGTTTTGACCTCTATATGAGACGTTTTTCAAAGACTGCATTCATTTTTAAACAAACCATAACCTTTATTTCATCAATAAAGGTTTAAAAAGCTTTACGTAGATTATCAAATAATGATAATCTAAAATATCCTGTTTACACACGACCATTACATAATGGTTTACAATACAAATATGTTACAACAAAATAAGTTTCTTGAATGCAGTTTTTACACAATATCATACAAGCATGGACTCTAAATCTTGTCCTTATTTAAGTATGCGACAGCGGAAGCTCTTAATAATCACCTGAGAATAAACATGCTTAAAACGTCAACAAAAATGTTGGTGAGTTATAGGTTTAACCTATATATATATCAAATCGTAACAATAGACCACAAGATTTCATATTTCAATACACATCCCATACATAGAGATAAAAATCATTCATATGGTGAACACCTGGTAACCGACAATAACAAGATGCATATATAAGAATATCCCCATCATTCCGGGACACCCTTCGGATATGATATAAATTTCGAAGTACTAAAGCATCCGGTACTTTGGATGGGGTTTGTTAGGCCCAATAGATCTATCTTTAGGATTCGCGTCAATTAGGGTGTCTGTTCCCTAATTCTTAGATTACCAGACTTAATAAAAAGGGGCATATTCGATTTCGATAATTCAACCATAGAATGTAGTTTCACGTACTTGTGTCTATTTTGTAAATCATTTATAAAACCTGCATGTATTCTCATCCCAAAAATATTAGATTTTAAAAGTGGGACTATAACTCACTTTCACAGATTTTTACTTCGTCGGGAAGTAAGACTTGGCCACTGGTTGATTCACGAACCTATAACAATATATACATATATATCAAAGTATGTTCAAAATATATTTACAACACTTTTAATATATTTTGATGTTTTAAGTTTATTAAGTCAGCTGTCCTCGTTAGTAACCTACAACTAGTTGTCCACAGTTAGATGTACAGAAATAAATCGATAAATATTATCTTGAATCAATCCACGACCCAGTGTATACGTATCTCAGTATTGATCACAACTCAAACTATATATATTTTGGAATCAACCTCAACCCTGTATAGCTAACTCCAACATTCACATATAGAGTGTCTATGGTTGTTCCGAAATATATATAGATGTGTCGACATGATAGGTCGAAACATTGTATACGTGTCTATGGTATCTCAAGATTACATAATATATAATACAAGTTGATTAAGTTATGGTTGGAATAGATTTGTTACCAATTTTCACGTAGCTAAAATGAGAAAAATTATCCAATCTTGTTTTACCCATAACTTCTTCATTTTAAATCCGTTTTGAGTGAATCAAATTGCTATGGTTTCATATTGAACTCTATTTTATGAATCTAAACAAAAAAAGTATAGGTTTCTAGTCGGAAAAATAAGTTACAAGTCGTTTTTGTAAAGGTAGTCATTTCAGTCGAAAGAACGACGTCTAGATGACCATTTTAGAAAACATACTTCCACTTTGAGTTTAACCATAATTTTTGGATATAGTTTCATGTTCATAATAAAAATCATTTTCTCAGAATAACAACTTTTAAATCAAAGTTTATCATAGTTTTTAATTAACTAACCCAAAACAGCCCGCGGTGTTACTACGACGGCGTAAATCCGGTTTTACGGTGTTTTTCGTGTTTCCAGGTTTTAAATCATTAAGTTAGCATATAATATAGATATAGAACATGTGTTTAGTTGATTTTAAAAGTCAAGTTAGAAGGATTAACTTTTGTTTGCGAACAAGTTTAGAATTAACTAAACTATGTTCTAGTGATTACAAGTTTAAACCTTCGAATAAGATAGCTTTATATGTATGAATCGAATGATGTTATGAACATCATTACTACCTTAAGTTCCTTGGATGAACCTACTGGAAAAGAGAAAAATGGATCTAGCTTCAATGGATCCTTGGATGGCTCAAAGTTCTTGAAGCAAAATCATGACACGAAAACAAGTTCAAGTAAGATCATCACTTGAAATAAGATTGTTATAGTTATAGAAATTGAACCAAAGTTTGAATATGATTATTACCTTGTATTAGAATGATAACCTACTGTAAGAAACAAAGATTTCTTGAGGTTGGATGATCACCTTACAAGATTGGAAGTGAGCTAGCAAACTTGAAAGTATTCTTGATTTTATGAAACTAGAACTTTTGGAATTTATGAAGAACACTTAGAACTTGAAGATAGAACTTGAGAGAGTTCAATTAGATGAAGAAAATTGAAGAATGAAAGTGTTTTTAGGTGTTTTTGGTCGTTGGTGTATGGATTAGATATAAAGGATATGTAATTTTGTTTTCATGTAAATAAGTCATGAATGATTACTCATATTTTTGTAATTTTATGAGATATTTCATGCTAGTTGCCAAATGATGGTTCCCACATGTGTTAGGTGACTCACATGGGCTGCTAAGAGCTGATCATTGGAGTGTATATACCAATAGTACATACATCTAAAAGCTGTGTATTGTACGAGTACGAATACGGGTGCATACGAGTAGAATTGTTGATGAAACTGAACGAGAATGTAATTGTAAGCATTTTTGTTAAGTAGAAGTATTTTGATAAGTGTATTGAAGTCTTTCAAAAGTGTATAAATACATATTAAAACACTACATGTATATACATTTTAACTGAGTCGTTAAGTCATCGTTAGTCGTTACATGTAAGTGTTGTTTTGAAACCTTTAGGTTAACGATCTTGTTAAATGTTGTTAACCCAATGTTTATAATATCAAAAGAGATTTTAAATTATTATATTATCATGATATTATGATGTACGAATATCTCTTAATATGATATATATACATTAAATGTCGTTACAACGATAAACGTTACATATATGTCTCGTTTCAAAATCATTAAGTTAGTAGTCTTGTTTTTACATATGTAGTTCATTGTTAATATAATTAATGATATGTTTACTTATCATAATATCATGTTAACTATATATATAACCATATATATGTCATCATATAGTTTTTTTACAAGTTTTAACGTTCGTGAATCACCGGTCAACTTGGGTGGTCAATTGTCTATATGAAACCTATTTCAATTAATCAAGTCTTAACAAGTTTGATTGCTTAACATGTTGGAAACATTTAATCATGTAAACATCAATCTCAATTAATATATATAAACATGGAAAAGTTCGGGTCACTACAGTACCTACCCGTTAAATAAATTTCGTCCCGAAATTTTAAGCTGTTGAAGGTGTTGACGAATCTTCTGGAAATAGATGCGGGTATTTCTTCTTCATCTGATCTTCACGCTCCCAGGTGAACTCGGGTCCTCTACGAGCATTCCATCGAACCTTAACAATTGGTATCTTGTTTTGCTTAAGTCTTTTAACCTCACGATCCATTATTTCGACGGGTTCTTCGATGAATTGGAGTTTTTCGTTGATTTGGATTTCATCTAACGGAATAGTGAGATCTTCTTTAGAAAAACATTTCTTCAAATTCGAGACGTGGAAAGTATTATGTACAGCCGCGAGTTGTTGAGGTAACTCAAGTCGGTAAGCTACTGGTCCGACACGATCAATAATCTTGAATGGTCCAATATACCTTGGATTTAATTTCCCTCGTTTACCAAATCGAACAACGCCTTTCCAAGGTGAAACTTTAAGCATGACCATCTCTCCAATTTCAAATTCTATATCTTTTCTTTTAATGTCAGCGTAGCTCTTTTGTCGACTTTGGGCGGTTTTCAACCGTTGTTGAATTTGGATGATCTTCTCGGTAGTTTCTTGTATAATCTCCGGACCCGTAATCTGTCTATCCCCCACCTCACTCCAACAAATCGGAGACCTGCACTTTCTACCATAAAGTGTTTCAAACGGCGCCATCTCAATGCTTGAATGGTAGCTGTTGTTGTAGGAAAATTCTGCTAACGGTAGATGTCGATCCCAACTGTTTCCGAAATCAATAACACATGCTCGTAGCATGTCTTCAAGCGTTTGTATCGTCCTTTCGCTCTGCCCATCAGTTTGTGGATGATAGGCAGTACTCATGTCTAGACGAGTTCCTAATGCTTGCTGTAATGTCTGCCAGAATCTTGAAATAAATCTGCCATCCCTATCAGAGATAATAGAGATTGGTATTCCATGTCTGGAGACGACTTCCTTCAAATACAGTCGTGCTAACTTCTCCATCTTGTCATCTTCTCTTATTGGTAGGAAGTGTGCTGATTTGGTGAGACGATCAACTATTACCCAAATAGTATCAAAACCACTTGCAGTCCTTGGCAATTTAGTGATGAAATCCATGGTAATGTTTTCCCATTTCCATTCCGGGATTTCGGGTTGTTGAAGTAGACCTGATGGTTTCTGATGCTCAGCTTTGACCTTAGAACACGTCAAACATTCTCCTACGTATTTAGCAACATCGGCTTTCATACCCGGCCACCAAAAATGTTTCTTGAGATCCTTGTACATCTTCCCCGTTCCAGGATGTATTGAGTATCTGGTTTTATGAGCTTCTCTAAGTACCATTTCTCTCATATCTCCAAATTTTGGTACCCAAATCCTTTCAGCCCTATACCGGGTTCCGTCTTCCCGAATATTAAGATGCTTCTCCGATCCTTTGGGTATTTCATCCTTTAAATTTCCCTCTTTTAAAACTCCTTGTTGCGCCTCCTTTATTTGAGTAGTAATGTTATTATGAATCATTATATTCATAGATTTTACTCGAATGGGTTCTCTATCCTTCCTGCTCAAGGCATCGGCTACCACATTTGCCTTCCCCGGGTGGTAACGAATCTCAAAATCGTAATCATTCAATAATTCAATCCACCTACGCTGCCTCATATTCAGTTGTTTCTGATTAAATATGTGTTGAAGACTTTTGTGGTCGGTATATATAATACTTTTGACCCCATATAAGTAGTGCCTCCAAGTCTTTAATGCAAAAACAACCGCGCCTAATTCCAAATCATGCGTCGTATAATTTTGTTCGTGAATCTTCAATTGTCTAGACGCATAAGCAATCACCTTCGTTCGTTGCATTAATACACAACCGAGACCTTGCTTTGATGCGTCACAATAAATCACAAAATCATCATTCCCTTCAGGCAATGACAATATAGGTGCCGTAGTTAGCTTTTTCTTCAATAACTGAAACGCTTTCTCTTGTTCATCATTCCATTCAAATTTCTTCCCTTTATGCGTTAATGCAGTCAAGGGTTTTGCTATTCTGGAAAAGTCTTGGATGAACCTTCTGTAGTAACCAGCTAGTCCTAAAAACTGGCGTATGTGTTTCGGAGTTTTCGGGGTTTCCCACTTTTCAACAGTTTCTATCTTTGCCGGATCCACCTTAATACCTTCTTTGTTCACTATGTGACCGAGGAATTGAACTTCTTCCAACCAAAATGCACACTTTGAAAACTTAGCGTACAATTCTTCCTTCCTCAATACTTCTAACACCTTTCTCAAATGTTCACCGTGTTCTTGGTCATTCTTTGAGTAAATAAGTATGTCATCAATGAAAACAATGACAAACTTGTCAAGGTATGGTCCACACACTCGGTTCATAAGGTCCATGAACACAGCTGGTGCATTAGTTAAACCAAACGGCATGACCATAAACTCGTAATGACCGTAACGTGTTCTGAAAGCAGTCTTTGGAATATCATCTTCTTTCACCCGCATTTGATGATACCCGGAACGTAAGTCAATCTTTGAATAAACAGACGAGCCTTGTAGTTGATCAAATAAGTCGTCGATTCTCGGTAGTGGGTAGCGGTTCTTGATGGTAAGTTTGTTCAACTCTCGGTAGTCGATACACAACCTGAATGTACCATCTTTCTTCTTGACAAACAAAACAGGAGCTCCCCACGGTGATGTGCTTGGTCGAATGAAACCACGCTCTAAAAGTTCTTGTAATTGGCTTTGCAGTTCTTTCATCTCGCTGGGTGCGAGTCTGTAAGGAGCACGAGCTATTGGTGCAGCTCCTGGTACAAGATCTATTTGAAATTCAACGGATCGATGTGGGGGTAATCCCGGTAATTCTTTCGGAAATACATCGGGAAATTCTTTTGCAATGGGAACATCATTGATGCTCTTTTCTTCAGTTTGTACTTTCTCGACGTGTGCTAGAACAGCATAGCAACCTTTTCTTATTAGTTTTTGTGCCTTCAAATTACTAATAAGATGTAGCTTCGTGTTGCCCTTTTCTCCGTACACCATTAAGGGTTTTCCTTTTTCTCGTATAATGCAAATTGCATTTTTGTAACAAACGATCTCCGCTTTCACTTCTTTCAACCAGTCCATACCGATTATCACATCAAAACTCCCTAACTCTACTGGTATCAAATCAATCTTAAATGTTTCGCTAACCAGTTTAATTTCTCGATTCCGACATATATTATCTGCTGAAATTAATTTACCATTTGCTAATTCGAGTAAAAATTTACTATCCAAAGGCGTCAATGGACAACTTAATTTAGCACAAAAATCTCTACTCATATAGCTTCTATCCGCACCCGAATCAAATAAAACGTAAGCAGATTTATTGTCAATAAGAAACGTACCCGTAACAAGCTCCGGGTCTTCCTGTGCCTCTACCGCATTAATATTGAAAACTCTTCCACGGCCTTGTCCATTCGTGTTCTCCTGGTTCGGGCAATTTCTAATAATGTGGCCTGGTTTTCCACATTTATAACAAACTACATTGGCATAACTTGCTCCGACACTACTTGCTCCGCCATTACTCGTTCCGACACCATTTGTTCCTTTCGTTCTATTAACCCCTGGTCCGTAGACCTCACACTTCGCCGCGCTATGACCATTTCTTTTACACTTGTTGCAAAATTTGGTGCAGAACCCCGAGTGATTCTTTTCACACCTTTGGCATAGTTGCTTCTGATTGTTGTTGTTGTTGCGGTTATTATTGTTGTTGGGATGATTGTTGTAGTTGCTGTTGTTGTTGTTGTTGTTGTTGGGCCGTTTGTTGTAGTTGCGATTGATGTTGCGATTGTTGGGATAATTGTTGCGATTATTGTTGTAATTGCTGTTGTTGTTGTATTGGTGATTCTTATCACCGTTTTCCTCCCACTTTCTTTTGACTTGCTTCACATTGGCCTCTTCAGCAGTCTGTTCTTTAATTCTTTCTTCAATCTGGTTCACTAGTTTGTGAGCCATTCTACATGCCTGTTGTATGGAGGCGGGCTCGTGTGAACTTATATCTTCTTGGATTCTTTCCGGTAATCCTTTCACAAACGCGTCGATCTTCTCTTCCTCATCTTCGAATGCTCCCGGACACAATAGGCACAATTCTGTGAATCGTCTTTCGTACGTGGTAATATCAAATCCTTGGGTTCGTAACCCTCTAAGTTCTGTCTTGAGCTTATTGACCTCGGTTCTGGGACGGTACTTCTCGTTCATCAAGTGCTTGAATGCTGACCACGGTAGTGCGTACGCATCATCTTGTCCTACTTGCTCTAGATAGGTATTCCACCATGTTAACGCAGAACCTGTGAAGGTATGCGTAGCGTACTTCACTTTGTCCTCTTCAGTACACTTACTTATGGCAAACACCGATTCAACCTTCTCGGTCCACCGTTTCAATCCGATCGGTCCTTCGGTTCCATCAAATTCCAAAGGTTTGCAGGCAGTGAATTCTTTGTAGGTGCATCCTACACGATTTCCTGTACTGCTAGATCCAAGGTTATTGTTGGTATGTAGCGCAGCCTGTACTGCGGCTATGTTTGAAGCTAGAAAAGTACGGAATTCCTCTTCATTCATATTCACGGTGTGTCGAGTAGTCGGTGCCATTTCCTTCAAAATAGTTAAATGGAACAAGTTAATCATACAGAATATTAAGAGTAGTTAATAGTATTTCATAGCATAATATGAACTCATTTATAAAAGCTTTTTCTTCATATTAGCGTTTTATAAGTTTAAATTCGGGTAGTACCTACCCGTTAAGTTCATACTTAGTAGCTAATATACAATTCAACTACTACAATTCTATATGAAAAACTGATTGTAATAATATTTCGCGTTCAAACTTTTATACAATATTTTACAAACTTACAATACCGCTTATTTTACATAAAGCATGAAATATAGCACACAATAACTTTGATACAAGATAGTTGTGAAGACAATTCTAGCTAGTACACAAGTCGTTCGGCAAAGGCAATAAAGACACGTAATTCATACGTCCAGAAACAAGTCATGCATTCTGGTTTTACTAGGACTACTTCCCATCCTTGGTCTTGTGCAACATAACCGTTATGGCCGTTGATAAGACAGCGTGTTGTAACGTCATCAAAGGGACGAGGGTTACGTAATGTCCAACAGTCCCGTAATAATCTAAAAACCTCATTTCTTACCCCAATTACCGACTCCGTCACTTGTGGAAACGTTTTGTTTAATAGTTGTAGCCCGATGTTCTTGTTCTCACTTTGGTGAGAAGCGAACATTACTAATCCGTAAGCATAACATGCTTCTTTATGTTGCATGTTAGCCGCTTTTTCTAAATCACGAAGTCCAATATTCGGATATATTGAGTCAAAATAATTTCTTAACCCGTTGCGTAAAATAGCATTTGGGTTCCCCGCAATATATGCGTCAAAGTGAACACATCGTAACTTATGGGTTTCCCAATGTGATATCCCCCATCTTTCAAACGAAAGTCTCTTATAAACCAAGACATTCTTGGAACGTTCTTCGAATGTCTTACAAACTGATCTCGCCTTAAATAGTTGTGCCGAAGAATTCTGGCCGACTCTAGACAAGATTTCATCAATCATGTCTCCGGGTAGGTCTCTTAAAATATTGGGTTGTCTATCCATTTTGTGTTTTTAAACTGTAAAATAGACAAGAGTTAGATTCATAAAAAAAAATACTTATTAATACAAGCAATTTTTACATATATCATAAAGCATAAGAACACTATATTCCATATATTACACCACACGAATACAACTATCTTATTCCGACTCGCTCGTTTCTTCTTCTTCGGTTTTGGTTCGTTTTGCCAAGTTTCTAGGGATATATGATGTTCCCCTAATACGAGCCGTCGTTGTCCACATTGGTTTAGAAAAACCTGGTGGTTTAGAGGTTCCCGGGTCATTGTTACAACTTAAGGACTTCGGGGGTTGACGATACATATAAAGTTCATCGGGGTTGGAATTAGATTTCTCTATTTTTATGCCCTTTCCCTTATTATTTTCTTTTGCCTTTTTAAATTCAGTTGGGGTAATTTCTATAACATCATCGGAATTCTCGTCGAAATCCGATTCATCGGAGAATTGGTAATCCTCCCAATATTTTGCTTCCTTGGCGGAAACACCATTGACCATAATTAACTTTGGTCGGTTGGTTGAGGATTTTCTTTTACTTAACCGTTTTATTATTTCCCCCACCGGTTCTATTTCTTCATCCGGTTCCGATTCTTCTTCCGGTTCCGATTCTTCTTCCGGTTCCGACTCTTCTTCCGGTTCCTCTTCGGGAACTTGTGAATCAGTCCACAAATCATTCCAATTTACATTTGACTCTTCATTATTATTAGGTGAGTCAATGGGACTTGTTCTAGAGGTAGACATCTATCACATAATATCAAACACGTTAAGAGATTATTATATCACATAATATTCATATGTTAAAAATATATAGTTTCCAACAAAAATGTTAAGCAATCATTTTTAAAGAAAACACGGTCGAAGTCCAGACTCACTAATGCATCCTAACAAACTCGATAAGACACACTAATGCAAATTTTCTGGTTCTCTAAGACCAACGCTCGGATACCAACTGAAATGTCCCGTTCTTATTGATTAAAAACGTTCCATATTAATTGATTTCGTTGCGAGGTTTTGACCTCTATATGAGACGTTTTTCAAAGACTGCATTCATTTTTAAACAAACCATAACCTTTATTTCATCAATAAAGGTTTAAAAAGCTTTACGTAGATTATCAAATAATGATAATCTAAAATATCCTGTTTACACACGACCATTACATAATGGTTTACAATACAAATATGTTACAACAAAATAAGTTTCTTGAATGCAGTTTTTACACAATATCATACAAGCATGGACTCTAAATCTTGTCCTTATTTAAGTATGCGACAGCGGAAGCTCTTAATAATCACCTGAGAATAAACATGCTTAAAACGTCAACAAAAATGTTGGTGAGTTATAGGTTTAACCTATATATATATCAAATCGTAACAATAGACCACAAGATTTCATATTTCAATACACATCCCATACATAGAGATAAAAATCATTCATATGGTGAACACCTGGTAACCGACAATAACAAGATGCATATATAAGAATATCCCCATCATTCCGGGACACCCTTCGGATATGATATAAATTTCGAAGTACTAAAGCATCCGGTATTTTGGATGGGGTTTGTTAGGCCCAATAGATCTATCTTTAGGATTCGCGTCAATTAGGGTGTCTGTTCCCTAATTCTTAGATTACCAGACTTAATAAAAAGGGGCATATTCGATTTCGATAATTCAACCATAGAATGTAGTTTCACGTACTTGTGTCTATTTTGTAAATCATTTATAAAACCTGCATGTATTCTCATCCCAAAAATATTAGATTTTAAAAGTGGGACTATAACTCACTTTCACAGATTTTTACTTCGTCGGGAAGTAAGACTTGGCCACTGGTTGATTCACGAACCTATAACAATATATACATATATATCAAAGTATGTTCAAAATATATTTACAACACTTTTAATATATTTTGATGTTTTAAGTTTATTAAGTCAGCTGTCCTCGTTAGTAACCTACAACTAGTTGTCCACAGTTAGATGTACAGAAATAAATCGATAAATATTATCTTGAATCAATCCACGACCCAGTGTATACGTATCTCAGTATTGATCACAACTCAAACTATATATATTTTGGAATCAACCTCAACCCTGTATAGCTAACTCCAACATTCACATATAGAGTGTCTATGGTTGTTCCGAAATATATATAGATGTGTCGACATGATAGGTCGAAACATTGTATACGTGTCTATGGTATCTCAAGATTACATAATATATAATACAAGTTGATTAAGTTATGGTTGGAATAGATTTGTTACCAATTTTCACGTAGCTAAAATGAGAAAAATTATCCAATCTTGTTTTACCCATAACTTCTTCATTTTAAATCCGTTTTGAGTGAATCAAATTGCTATGGTTTCATATTGAACTCTATTTTATGAATCTAAACAAAAAAAGTATAGGTTTCTAGTCGGAAAAATAAGTTACAAGTCGTTTTTGTAAAGGTAGTCATTTCAGTCGAAAGAACGACGTCTAGATGACCATTTTAGAAAACATACTTCCACTTTGAGTTTAACCATAATTTTTGGATATAGTTTCATGTTCATAATAAAAATCATTTTCTCAGAATAACAACTTTTAAATCAAAGTTTATCATAGTTTTTAATTAACTAACCCAAAACAGCCCGCGGTGTTACTACGACGGCGTAAATCCGGTTTTACGGTGTTTTTCGTGTTTCCAGGTTTTAAATCATTAAGTTAGCATATAATATAGATATAGAACATGTGTTTAGTTGATTTTAAAAGTCAAGTTAGAAGGATTAACTTTTGTTTGCGAACAAGTTTAGAATTAACTAAACTATGTTCTAGTGATTACAAGTTTAAACCTTCGAATAAGATAGCTTTATATGTATGAATCGAATGATGTTATGAACATCATTACTACCTTAAGTTCCTTGGATGAACCTACTGGAAAAGAGAAAAATGGATCTAGCTTCAATGGATCCTTGGATGGCTCAAAGTTCTTGAAGCAAAATCATGACACGAAAACAAGTTCAAGTAAGATCATCACTTGAAATAAGATTGTTATAGTTATAGAAATTGAACCAAAGTTTGAATATGATTATTACCTTGTATTAGAATGATAACCTACTGTAAGAAACAAAGATTTCTTGAGGTTGGATGATCACCTTACAAGATTGGAAGTGAGCTAGCAAACTTGAAAGTATTCTTGATTTTATGAAACTAGAACTTTTGGAATTTATGAAGAACACTTAGAACTTGAAGATAGAACTTGAGAGAGTTCAATTAGATGAAGAAAATTGAAGAATGAAAGTGTTTGTAGGTGTTTTTGGTCGTTGGTGTATGGATTAGATATAAAGGATATGTAATTTTGTTTTCATGTAAATAAGTCATGAATGATTACTCATATTTTTGTAATTTTATGAGATATTTCATGCTAGTTGCCAAATGATGGTTCCCACATGTGTTAGGTGACTCACATGGGCTGCTAAGAGCTGATCATTGGAGTGTATATACCAATAGTACATACATCTAAAAGCTGTGTATTGTACGAGTACGAATACGGGTGCATACGAGTAGAATTGTTGATGAAACTGAACGAGAATGTAATTGTAAGCATTTTTGTTAAGTAGAAGTATTTTGATAAGTGTATTGAAGTCTTTCAAAAGTGTATAAATACATATTAAAACACTACATGTATATACATTTTAACTGAGTCGTTAAGTCATCGTTAGTCGTTACATGTAAGTGTTGTTTTGAAACCTTTAGGTTAACGATCTTGTTAAATGTTGTTAACCCAATGTTTATAATATCAAAAGAGATTTTAAATTATTATATTATCATGATATTATGATGTACGAATATCTCTTAATATGATATATATACATTAAATGTCGTTACAACGATAAACGTTACATATATGTCTCGTTTCAAAATCATTAAGTTAGTAGTCTTGTTTTTACATATGTAGTTCATTGTTAATATAATTAATGATATGTTTACTTATCATAATATCATGTTAACTATATATATAACCATATATATGTCATCATATAGTTTTTTTACAAGTTTTAACGTTCGTGAATCACCGGTCAACTTGGGTGGTCAATTGTCTATATGAAACCTATTTCAATTAATCAAGTCTTAACAAGTTTGATTGATTAACATGTTGGAAACATTTAATCATGTAAACATCAATCTCAATTAATATATATAAACATGGAAAAGTTCGGGTCACTACACTAAGTTAGTTATTTATATCGACCTGCTTTATTTATAGGTCGGCGTTGTGATCATTCCTGATCACTTTACTTCATTAGCTATTCGCATATTTGTGTGGTTACTTCGTTTGCTATTAAGGTGAGTTATAGTCCCGTTTTTACATACTTTTCAAAGTATATTTTTGGGATGTGATTACATGCATTTTATTTTACGTTTAGACACAAGTGGCAATTAAATTAAATTATTCATTATGAGTTGAACAAAAATATTCCCTAGTCTGGTAACTGTAATCACTGGTTTCTACTGGTGAAAACGAATCCTACAGATAGATCTATCGGGTTTGACAACCCCATTTCGAGCTAGTCGCGCTAGCAATTTATAATCGGAATGTTTAGTACTTCGTATTTTATTGTAGATACACTTGTTCAGTGTATATTATTTATTGATAATGGAATAATGTTTTATGTTTTCTAACATTTTAAATCTTGTGGTCTAAAGCTTATAGGTTTATTTAAACCTATAATTCACTCAACATTTTTGTTGACAGTTTACTCGCATGTTTTCACAGGTACTTGAGTTTGTTTGATGCTTCCGCTGTGTTAGAAGAGTCTGCATGCATTTTGGCAGATTTTGTTAAACAATTATGAAACTTTGAACTTGCATTCTATTTTGGAATAATTTAAACTTGTGGGTTTTGTTGACAATGTTTAAATGTCAACTTTGGTTATTAATATGTTGGGTTGTTTAAACTACATATTTTGGGTATGTTTCCTTTTTGGGAAAACTTTTGAAATAAAAGAATGCAATGTCGTTTATTAAATTCATTTAAGTTTGATCAAGCTGTGGGACCAAGTGACGGAGCCGTTAAGTGTATTGACGGGGCCATCACATGAGTGTTTTGTGGGGTATAGTGGTGATTTGGCAAATGTAATGGCGTGATGGAGTTTGTAGTGGTATGACGTGATTGTTGTGTGATGGGGCAAATGGTGCAGTTCCATTTTGATGTCATCGAACAACGAAGATTGATTTAAAACATTAACATCATTGTTAGCACCCACTGCACTGAAAAATGCATGTCAAATTCACGTATCATATGAAGCAATGGCTTTAAGAACGATGGTTGGGTGTCCTTAATGACCACTAGCATATTGCTCTTTCCAAGCAACCGGACAATTCCTCCACTTCCAATGCATGTAATCGTGCTACCTAGCATTCCCTTAAAACCATGTTTTTCTTCATGAGTGCTATACAAACGAGTTATATCGCTACCGGTTGGTTTCTCAAATATTCGTCAACATAAAGTTCCAAAATACATTTACAAAACATATTAAGACGTATTATTGATGTACCTGCGGCCATTTGTAAGTATTCGTCAAACAGGCCCGCTGTTGTTGTCACGCCCCCAAATAGGGCCTGGGGTATTTGTGACTAATTATATCAAATCACAGTTGTATAAATGAGAACGACTCTATATGAGACGTTTTATTGAGTTTTGCAGCGGAAGATAAATAGATTACATTGTATTTAGAACATTAAATGTCTTTAATTGATATGATATGTAATGAAGACTCCAAGCATAGCAAGCAATCATCATCAAAGCAGCAGATATACAGCGGAAGCAATATTTAAGTACCTGAGAATAAACATGCTTAAAAAGTCAACACAAGGTTGAGTGAGTTCATAGGTTTATCATAAATCAATAGTTCAGTATAGCATTAGACCACAAGATTTCAGTTTAAAGTTGATTGATACCCATCATATCAATCTAAAAAGAGTTGCTGTAGTTTGTAATATCGCGACTAAACAGAATTTTACCCCGAGACACCTTGAACAGTTAGTGTCAGTTTGAATCATTATTATGTAACCAAAGACCAGAGGTCAAATGATTAGAGACGTTACTCTCAATAGCGCTATTCATAATAACTAAGTTTGCGTTCACCAAGCAATTAACGATATTATGGCAGGGATTTAGCATGACAAAGCACGTATTCAGCATAAAAGTTTGAGTACTTGTGTCTAATATGTAAAACAGTTATAAAAGTTGCGCATGTATTCTCAGCCCAAAAATATAGATAAAGAGGGAGCTATGAAAACTCACGATACGATACGATAGTTTGTAGTAAATATGCATATGACGGTATTGAAACAAGTGCAGAGTTGTCCTCGAATTCACGAACCTATATCAAGTTATGTATATATTAAAACATATAATAACAATTAACCAGTTTATATATTAATATTATTAATATACTTCTTGTATTAATAATTTGTTAATTATTTAGCTATATTCATTTTATATATAAATTCTTAATGTTTATATATTTATCAGATTTAAAGTATATGATATGTCATTTATTATAAATATCATATGTTGATGTTTAGGAATATTATAAAACTTAATATATATATATATATATATATATATATATATATATATATATATATATATATATATATATATATATATATATATATATATATATAATTGTAATATTTATTTGTACTAATAATAATAATAGTGATAATAATAATGATTAATAATTCTTTTAAATATATTTATTTTTAGTATTTGAAATAACTACTCAATAGTAATTTAAAAAGGTAAATTATCAATGTTAATATATTAAATTAAAATATCTTAGTATTAGTAATAATAATCATAAAGATATTGATATTAGTACTAATATTAATAACTTTAATAATAATTGTAGTATAATCATGTTAATGATAATAATAATACTAATTATAATAAACATGATAAGTTTAAAAACAATGATATTTTAAGTAATAAAGGTAATAATAATAATATTATTATTATTAATAATACTGATAGTAATAATAACTATAATAATAATTTTACTACTAATGATAAAAAATAATAGTTTTAATAATAATAATAATAATACTAATGGTATCATTTTAATAATAATAATAATGGTAATATTAATAATACTTATGTTAATGATAATTATAATAATGATCTTACAAATACTAATAATAATGATAATGATATTAATCATTTTAGTAGTAATAATAATTATATTTTTAATATTTGTAATAATAATATTTATCATAATAAATAATGATAGTAATAATAATAACAAAATAATAAAAATGCTACCTCAATAAGCTTTTCTAAAAACAAAATGTCCCAAGCCGGGCCCGAACCCGAGACCTCTCATTCAACCGAAAACACACTTAACCGTTACTCTGTCTACTATCTTTCTGTTAATTAACCAAACTAAATCTTATTTAACCCCTAATTTGTCTTACTTCTTCTTCTTCATTAATAAACTAATCAAATCGACCCAGGAACGAAATCACTTAATTAACTAAACGGTTTTAGGACTTTTAAACCAAATATAATCGATCCCTATCAGTATTTAAATTAATTGTAAATGAAAAGAAAAAAAATAATTATACAACAGCTTGATGTTCGAAAAAATAAAAAAAATAAAACTAAAATCGAGAATTTGAAATTGATAACATTTTAGACAAAGGTTATAATACGAAATGTGTTTCAAATCACTCTTAGAATGTTTCTAAATCATCAGTTGAACCAAAAACTGCAACAAGAACTCAAATTTTTCGAAGAACAAATCAGTTGACTTTTTAAAATTAAAGTTTGACTCTGAAATTCGAACTCGTTTTGAAGAATTGGACCGTGAAAATTTGTAGATAGATTGAGTAAATGTTTCCTAACAAGACTGCATTTAAGGATTTTGAAATTTGGTTTGAAATTGAATTATGGCCAAAAAGTTCAAGAACAAGTGTTACGAGCTTTTATTTCTGTTTGAATTCGATCAGGAAAAAAAATATATGTGAATGGTGATTGTGATTGATAATGAGGGTGGAGAATTCGATTGGATTTTGTTAATAACATTAGAGTGATCGATGGATTATATAATATGAATGGATCGATTGAGATCAGTGGGATATATATATAAAAAAATAAAAAGTTGCACGATATAAAAAAAACAGATAGTGATATAACCTGAATTAGGTATCTGTCTCTCTCTCTTTTATTATTTTAATAATTAGTAAATATATTAATAATATTAATACTAATAATAATATTATTATATTAATAATAATATTATTAGATAAAGATAATAATAATGATAATAATTTATAATAATAATAATAATAATAATAATATTACTAATGATTGTAATAATAATAGATTGTATAATTTTTATAATAATAATATTGATAATATTAATAATAATAATTAATACAAATGTTAATAATGATATTAATAATAATATTTTTATTAATATAACAATTAAATGTTAACTTGTAATTGAATTTAAAATATTAATATTACATATTATTAATTATGTAATATTTATATATTATATAATAACATATATTGAGTATTTAATATTTTTACTTTTTATATATGTATATTACAATATACAAATAATTTGTATAATAATAATTATGTATAGAATTTATATATATATATATATATATATATATATATATATATATATATATATATATATATATATATATATATATATATATATATATAATTATCAAGTTTTGTTACGTAGATAAATATATTAATTATATTGAAAGAAATAAATTCATAGTATAACATTTAATACTTTGTTAATGTTTTGCAAGATATTATATATGTACACACACATATAATCATATACTGTTGTTCATGAATCGTCGAAATTTGATAAAAGTTAGGTTTAAATTTTGTCGAAAATTTCCGGGTTGTTATATGAAACGACCCGTCCTAATCCACCTGGACGAAGTCATCAACATTTGGTCACATTGCGATGATCGACTCCAAGTAATGTCTTCAAAATGAGCAAATGCACAGCGGAAGACTTAATTCGTACCTGAGAATAAACATGCTTAAAAGTGTCAACCAAAAGGTTGGTGAGTTCATAGGTTTATCATAACAATCATTTCAATATCTTAATAGACCACAAGATTTCCTATACACAAACGTTTTAATAAAAAATATTCTAAGTGGTTGAGCACTTGGTAACCATACTTAACATTTAATCAACGTCGCATATTCCCTTTATTATGAAATCTCACTACACCGTACCAAGTGTAGTCACGAAACGAAGTACTGTGCAACCGTTGAATACTGGTCATCCAGTCCGGTTGGGGTTGTCAGGCCCGATAGATCTATCAACAGGATTCGCGTTTACAATACCCATGTAAATATTAGTTACCAAGCTACAGGAAAATATGCCAGTAGTACAACTCAACGTAGAATGTATTTTAAGTACTTGTGTCTATTTCGTAAACATTTATAAAAACAGCGCATGTATTCTCAGCCCAAAAATATATATTTCAAAAGCAATTAAAAAGGGAGCAAATGAAACTCACGATACTGTATTTTGTAGTAAAAATACATATGACGTCATTTAACAAGTGTAGGGTTGAATTCGGATTCACGAACCTATATATATTAACACATATAATGAATTTCAAATAATTCCATCTATTAATTATATAGTATATTTATATATATTTAGTGTTGTAGTTCATATATAATTTGTACTAAATTCTAATATATATTTTATATCTTATGTTATATATATATCTACTTTGTATTATGTATAATAAAAATGTTAATATTTTTAATATATAATTATAGGTAATATTAATATAATTATAGTATAAGTATATTCTTATATACAAAATATTTATTTGTTATAATAATATAATAATAATAATGATAATGAAATTTTAAATAAAAAATAATAATTTTAACTAATGAAAATTTTAATAATAATGATACTTTTGATAATACTAATAATTTTAATGAAAATAAAATTTAAATTTTTAGTAAAAATGATAATTTCAAAAATAATGGTTCTTTTATTAATAGTAATAATAACAATGATAATAGTAATAACACAACTAATAAACTACCTTTAAAAGTATTTTCAAAAATGAATGCCCCATACCGGCTCGAACCCGCGACCTCTCACAACCCGACAACATCCTTAAACATTCCTCTGTTCGTATTCATTATCCTCGCGTATCATACTCATAATCATTATTAATCTTATTACCTAATCATCTTAATCGATCATCATTCATTCTTTATTCTAATCATTTCATTATCATCATCGTCATCTTTATGCATCAACCTCATCATTAACATTACATATGATCATTGTCATAATCGTGATCATCATTCTCTCGCTTACCCGTCATCATTATCATCACATACTTCATTCATGATATCACCATAATCATAACAAAATCATCACATAATTATATCATCATATCATTTATCACGAATGATCATCATTATCTTAACTATATAATAATCTAAATCATCATCAATTTCCATCTTAGTCATCATATACTAATCATAATCATAATCATAACATCGTGATCATCTTTCTACATGTCTTCGATTATAATCATCATTTATATCAAACTCACCATTATCCATATCATTATTACTTTCCATCTTAAATCATCATCATCCTAATCCTCTTCATCGATATAACACAATTTTCTCATCTCTATCCCATCATGATCATCATCTTATCATCATTAATCTTAATCACATAAAATCATGATTATATACATATCATAATCATCGTGTAATAACCACCATTATAATTAACTTAGTCATAACCATATCATGATATTATTAACCCCATCGTCCACATACGTCCTAATTATCACTTCGCCATCAACTCGACTTTTACTGTTTCATTTACTTTGTTATAGTTAAACAGAAAAATAGAAGAAGAAACCGTAGCTGTAGCCGTGGATACAACAGCAACATAATACTATAGCAGGCTTCGTGATACAGGCTTAATAGCCCAACAATTTAATAATCGGCCCAATTCGAAAATAGTAACAAGCGGCCCAATAGTAACCCGTTAACAAACCCAATCAAATCAAACCTATTATCATGTTCTAATTTAAATGGCTCAAATAATTGTGGTGGTGGGGTTCATCTGATAAAAGGAACGTGACATATCAACAAGTGGGGTTATTAGCTTTTGCATATGCCGACAAAAAGAAAAGAAATATTCGCAAGTGGTAGCTCAACATGGGGATTTATTTAAATTAATGGGTTTCAAGCAGGAAACAAACAATAAAGGTGGTAAGAGTTGTGGTGGTGTTGCTCAGTCCATAACAGAAACAAGAAACACTAGTGCAGCAGTAGCACATAATAGTTAACATGGGTTTGATGATAATTTGGTGGGTGGCGGTTATGATGAAGATAAAGTGGTGGTGATAGGGTGGTTTCGGACTGAATAGAAATAGAAAACATTCGAGTAAAGGTGGTGGTTTGATAGTGTTTCGTTGGTAGTAGCACGGTGGTGATAGAGGTGGTGGTCTGGTACGTTTGTGAGCAAAACAGTGGTAAGTTTCTTGATTCTTGTTCATGAAAACTGTTTGTGTTTATAAAGTGTTCAAGGAATAAACAGAATGGACCGAATATACTCGATATCAATTGTTTAATATTGGTTTAATGGTGATGTTTTCGGTGGAATTCAGTATTAATCTTAAGTGATCAAACAAATAAAGTGAGTAGTTGTAACAGAAAACTTGTAGTAGTTTAGAGGGTGGTTCGATAGAGATTAAATAGAGGTGGTTCAAGGTGCTAGATAATAGAAACATGGCAGCGATATTTGATGGGTTTGGGGAATTTATGTCACGATGGGGGTGGTGATGAGGGTTCGGTGAAAGTTGGTTCGATGATGATTCTTGTCTCGGTTTGCTTGTGATGGCCGACGGTTTCAAGGGAATTTGGGTGACGGTTGAGGTTCATATTAGTAGTAACGGATGGGTCATGATAGTGGAGATGACGGGGTTATGGAGATCAAGGTGATAGGAGGTTTGTCGACGGATGATGGTGCCGTTTGTTTAACAAAATATTTAGGCTATGAATGCTCGCACGTATATGTATATGTTTATATAGAGCATTATGGATATATCATAATATATATTAGTATGTTAGTCAAATAAAAAGAAAGAATCAATAAACAGTTATTTGATTGATAATTCAGGTTCACGGGTGTTATCAACCAATTGAAAAAAATAATATAATATTATTAATAATAATAAACGTGTATATAAGTAAATATCTTACCGATAGTTTATCCCGAATGACTATATCGTGTCCATTGCTAAACAGCTAACGTATAAAAGTGTTCTTAAAATCCCAAATTTTTTAGATTAAATATATTTAATTATTTCACTCATTAACTGTTTGAAACCTGATCAAAAAGGTTCGATAATTATTTATTTTCTGTTCCAATTTATATGTACGGAGCACTAATATTTAAACTTAAAAAGGTAAAAATATTTTAACAAATCTAAAATCTTCGTAATCAATTTACATTCCAACTTTTATTTTAAAACTTCTTAAACTCGTAATAGATCTATATGAACACGAGCGAAATGTCAACCGAGTGTTACTGACGTTTACTAATTAAGCTCGAAATCATTTATCTTCCATATACTATATGTATATATAAATACATTTCAATATCAGGTTTTATTATATAACTAAATATATATATATTTTCAATTAAATATATTTACAATTAACATTCATGTATCTTTACATATATATATGTATCTATTTACAAATAGTGGTTCGTGAATCGTCGAGAACAGTCGAAAGTCAATTGAATATATGAACAATTCAAAATTTTTGAGACTCAACCTAACAGACTTTGCTTATCGTATCGAGAGTTTGGTTCAAAATTAGTCGAAATTTTCTGGGTCGTGACAGTACCTACCCGTTAAAGAAATTTTGTCCTGAAATTTGAGTGAGGTCGTCATGGCTAACAATAAAAATGTTTTAATGACGAATATGAGTTGATAAACAGAGTTTTATTACCATAGGGTAATATGGATAAAATAATTCGTTTATTCGAAGAGTACGAATGAAGCTATCACAAAAGTGTGGAATGAGTAAGTGCAGGTTCGACTTAACCGGTGACGTAGTCATAGTTGATTTTCGGAATTTAAGGGATTTAAAGAAAATATTTGAAATCTGAATAAGATCTGATTCTTCGGGATTTATGTGAATTAAGATCTCTTTAATTAATTGCGATCATCTGCCTCGATTGCTCTGTCGGATATTTCCATTATAAATTTACCATTTCCGTTCCATTAGTTTTCACCACTTCTATACCTAATTTCCAGATTCAAACAATTATGAAAATGCTTAATCCAGTTCTGATTCTTGTTCTTATTCTTACTATCGTAATAATCATTCTCCTTTTCTAATTACCACCGGATGAATCTGTTTTCTTCCACTACGCCCTTGGGGTTATAATGTTTTTAATTCTCCCGTGTCTTTATGTTGCAATAAACATTGATATACACGGTTTGTAATTTATGTGTTGTTATCGGGCTTTATATTCTCCCTTATGTTTCGAAGCTCTATGCTTTTGTTTTCTCTTCCCGACTTCAAGTCAAGCGAATAATGGTCCAGAATTTGTAATTATGGAGTTTTGAATGATTATAGTATTCTAAACTGAAAGGAATGTATTAGCACAATTTGATTTGTCAAATTACCAGAATCCCTGAGGATGGAACTATCAAGAATATATTGAGGTTAAGTAGAATGAAAGAGTTATGTATCATGACACATGATGACAGTATGATCTGTGAATCATCACGTTCCACTAGAAACTCAGCATGACTTACTGTAATATAACCACGTTGGCCTGACATCCTTATATTATACTAATTCATGCTTCAATTCCCAACACTTCTCTAGGAAATCATTCATAATTTAAACTCGATTGTCACAGAATATAGAAACTAAAACAGTTTCTTTTATGATGTAATATAGATAGCACGAAAAAAATAAATAATTTCAGACAAGAATCGCTGTGAAGGTATCCTCAGAAATATCGAAGATATTTATAACGGAAGATACGATGATATCCTAGAATTTCTAAAATTATTTAAGATCAGAAGATGATGAAGAAATTCGTCTGCAATGATTTAGACTAATTAAGAAGCAAGATATTCGCTAGAGATTTAGTCAGATACTGAATCGTCTGAATTTGTTAAGTACAGGTTTAATCCTGGTGATTTGTCTACAGACTCCTTCCTGGTTTGCTCAATCCGTTTTTCGGTACCAATTTTTCTATCGAGCGTGCCTAACACTTCCTTCTTTATCATCAACCTCTTAGCCATTAAGACCATCTACAACATGCTGTTTCGTCAGCATTTTCAAAGTTAACGGATCTGGATCATTGGTTATCAAATCGAGGTGTTTTCAGGAGAATTGTGTTTTTAGATGATTAAACTCTGATGGTAATATGGTGGAATATAAAAGGTTCTCCAATAGCAATAAAAGAGCAAGCATATATATATCAAGGTTATAATAAGGTTGTTTTGAATGAAAAAATCAAAGTTGTCTTGTTGGAGCTGTGACAAAATTGACTATTTTGAAGAAAAAAAATGCAAAGTTATTTTGGGTAATAATAACACTAAAGGAATTAGCACAGCTACGTGTTAAACGTTTACTCAGTTTCCGAGAGTTTTTCAGGTGCATAACTATATGCATAAATCTTTCCTTCCATAGATGAAGTGCGATTGGTTCATCCTCTCGATTGAGATGTTTTCAAGAATCATGAAAGGTTTGTACGCAGATTATAATCGTCAAGATACAAATGAGGTTTAAGATGATATCAAGTGGCAAACTTGAAGAATTATTTAGTTTCATATGTTATAATCAATATTTTAATTCATTTTAATTGTCCAGTGTTGATAGTCCTCAGTTGATAGTCCACAGTTAACAGTCCAACAATTCATATATAGTTTAATATATAATATTCGAATTAATTAATACGTTTCGTGACCCGTATACGTCTTAGACTCGATCACAACTCAAACTATATATATTATTGTAGAATCAATCTCAACCCTGTATAGCTAACTCCCGCATTATTGCATATAGAGTGTCGATGGTTATTCCAAATAATATATATAGATGTGTCGATATGATATGTCAAAACCTTGTATACGTGTCCCGATATTTAAAGTGCGTAAAAATAAATAACAGAAATTAAATGACGATAAATAAAGTGCGTAAAGTAAATAACAGAAATTAAATGACGATAAGTAAAATTGCGAGAATGTAAATTGCGATAAATAAATTACGATAAATAAAATGTAATCAGTTAGCTAGGAACAATTAGCTAGGAACAGTTAGCGTGGATTCTTAACAACATTTTTCTCGTAGTTGATTTGTTTGTTTCTAACAAGTTTTATTTTGTCCAGTTTTTTTCTTCATTATGCCAGTTGTTGGATTTTGATAGATCAAAATCCAAATATGAAATTGAATGAAAATAGTTATTCTGTGGTGAACGGATATGTATATCAGTGGTTGTAAATAGGATCGTAAATGACTATTGAATTAGATTTGGAAGAATGTACAGTATACTTATTAATGTGAAATCTGAATATTCCTCGGGTATTACCTATCCGTTAAAATATTTTCATCATTAACAGTTGGTACAAAAGAATTTTTAATTACAATATTTATGAAAATATACATATATATTTTCTTCAGATGTAATCATGGATTTAATGAATCAATAAGATATTAAACTCATTTGATTCATCGTTAGTACTAGATTACATAATCTCTAAAACTTTAAAAATTCCATAATCTCCATGTCGAGCGAAGATATTCGATGTAGAACGATATGTAGAACGAAGATAAAGTAGGTAGAACGATACGTAGAACGATGATTATGCTCGAGGTACAGAATGAGATGTTGAGGCATGTGATGTTGAAACTTGGGTTGTTGATGCCGGTGGTATTGTTAATGCCGATGATGCTGCTGGTGCTCGTAAGTTTTGCACCAAATTCTCCAAAGATACAACTCGAGCGCGAAGTTCGTTGACCTCTTCTACTAACCCTGGCTGGTTATCAGTGTGAAGTAGAGGTTGGATATCTTCTCTAGTTCCGTTAATGGTAGCCTCAAGACGAAAAATTCTGGCAAAGAGGGTATAAACAGTGTTGCGAACAGGTTCGCCGGTGAGCGGGTCGAGTACTCCAAGGTTAAGTGGTAGATTCGGTTCATGATATGGAGTACCTTCTTCCCTCCTCCATAGGGTGAGTATGTCACGAACCCACCCCCATTTTCTCCAGTAATCACGGTAGTTGATTAGTTGGTGTGCTCCTGTCACGCTATCTTCAGAGTCAGAGGAACTTGGTCGATTCGTAGAGGCCATATTACATGATCTCAGAAAAGATTTTTAGTATGAAGAGTTTAGTGACAGCAATTGATAGTTGGATGGTATTCTCAATGCATAATATGCATAGATATATATAGTACCAGGTTCCCTTAAATTACGGAGAAATTTACGGGAGATATCAGGCAAAGTTTACCGTAATAGATACGCTAAGATATGAATTTTTGTCTATACACTATTCATGCAATCAATGTAGTAAAATGTATCTAGACTAAGAATGATAAGTAGATATTTTTCGATAAATGGTGGTAAGCAAAAACTTTTGACATGCAGACCAGGTTCAAGGCCAGACTTATTAATATAACCTAACAACTACTAGGTCGAAGTCCAGACTCATTAATGCATTCTAACAACTACTAGTTAGACACACTAATGCAAGACCTGGTTCGCTACGACCACCGCTCTGATACCACTTGAAATGACCCGTCCTAATCCACCTGGACTAAGTCATCAACATTTGGTCACATTGCGATGATCGACTCCAAGTAATGTCTTTAAAATGAGCAAATGCACAGTGGAAGACTTAATTCGTACCTGAGAATAAACATGCTTAAAAGTGTCAACCAAAAGGTTGGTGAGTTCATAGGTTTATCATAACAATCATTTCAATATCTTAATAGACCACAAGATTTCCTATACACAAACATTTTAATAAAAAATATTCTAAGTGGTTGAGCACTTGGTAACCATACTTAACATTTAATCAACGTCGCATATTCCCTTTATTATGAAATCTCACTATACCGTACCAAGTGTAGTCATGAAACGAAGTACTGTGCAACCGTTGAATACTGGTCGTCCAGTCCGGTTGGGGTTGTCAGGCCCGATAGATCTATCAACAGGATTCGCGTTTACAATACCCATGTAAATATTAGTTACCAAGCTACAGGAAAATATGCCAGTGGTACAACACAACGTAGAATGTATTTTAAGTACTTGTGTCTATTTCGTAATCATTTATAAAAACAGCGCATGTATTCTCAGCCTAAAAATATATATTTCAAAAGCAATTAAAAAGGGAGCAAATGAAACTCACCATACTGTATTTTGTAGTAAAAATACATATGACGCCATTTAACAAGTGTAGGGTTGAATTCGGATTCACGAACCTATATATATTAACACATATAATGAATTTCAAATAATTCCATCTATTAATTATATAGTATATTTATATATATTTAGTGTTGTAGTTCATATATAATTTGTACTAAATTCTAATATATATTTTATTTATATTTTATATCTTATGTTATATATGTATCTACTTTGTATTATGTATAATAAAAATGTTAATATTTTTAATATATAATTATAGGTAATATTAATATAATTATAGTATAAGTATATTCTTATATACAAAATATTTATTTGTTATAATAATATAATAATAATAATGATCATGAAATTTTAAATAAAAAATAATAATTTTAACTAATGAAAATTTTAATAATAATGATACTTTTGATAATACTAATAATTTTAATGAAAATAAAATGTAAATTTTTAGTAAAAATGATAATTTCAAAAATAATGGTTCTTTTATTAATAGTAATAATTACAATGATAATAGTAATAACACAACTAATAAACTACCTTTAAAAGTATTTTCAAAAATGAATGCCCCAGACCGGCTCGAACCCGCGACCTCTCACAACCCGACAACATCCTTAAACATTCCTCTGTTCGTATTCATTATCCTCGCGTATCATACTCATAATCATTATTAATCTTATTACCTAATCATCTTAATCGATCATCATTCATTCTTTATTCTAATCATTTCATTATCATCATCGTCATCTTTATGCATCGACCTCATCATTAACATTACATATGATCATTGTCATAATCGTGATCATCATTCTCTCGCTTACCCGTCATCATTATCATCACATACTTCATTCATGATATCACCATAATCATAACAACATCATCACATAATTATATCATCATATCATTTATCAAGAATGATCATCATTATCTTAACTATATAATAATCTAAATCATCATCAATTTCCATCTTAGTCATCATATACTAATCATAATCATAATCATAACATCGTGATCATCTTTCTACATGTCTTCAATTATAATCATCATTTATATCAAACTCACCATCATCCATATCATTATTACTTTCCATCTTAAATCATCATCATCCTAATCGTCTTCATCGATATAACACAATTTTCTCATCTCTATCCCATCATGATCATCATCTTATCATCATTAATCTTAATCTCATAAAATCATGATTATATACATATCATAATCATCGTGTAATAACCACCATTATAATTAACTTAGTCATAACCTTATCATGATATTATTAACCCCATCGTCCACATACGTCCTAATTATCACTTCGCCATCAACTCAACTTTTACTGTTTCATTTACTTTGTTATAGTTAAACAGAAAAATAGAAGAAGAAACCGTAGCTGTAGCCGTGGATACAACAGCAACATAATACTATAGCAGGCTTCGTGATACAGGCTTAATAGCCTAACAATTTGATAATCGGCCCAATTCAAAAATAGTAACAAGCGGCCCAATAGTAACCCGTTAACAAACCCAATCAAATCAAACCTATTATCATGTTCTAATTTAAATGGCTCAAATAATTGTGGTGGTGGGGTTCATCTGATAAAAGGAACGTGACATATCAACAAGTGGGGTTATTAGCTTTTGCATATGCCGACAAAAAGAAAAGAAATATTCGCAAGTGGTAGCTCAACATGGGGATTTATTTAAATTAATGGGTTTCAAGCAGGAAACAAACAATAAAGGTGGTAAGAGTTGGGGTGGTGTTGCTCAGTCCGTAACAGAAACAAGAAACACTAGTGCAGCAGTAACACATAATAGTTAACATGGGTTTGATGATAATTTGGTGGGTGGCGGTTATGATGAAGATAAAGTGGTGGTGATAGGGTGGTTTTGGACTGAAAAGAAACAGAAAACATTCGAGTAAAGGTGGTGGTTTGATAGTGTTTCGTTGGTAGTAGCACGGTGGTGATAGAGGTGGTGGTCTGGTACGTTTGCGAGCAAAACAGTGGTAAGTTTCTTGATTCTTGTTCATGAAAACTGTTTGTGTTTATAAAGTTTTCGAGGAATAAACAGAATGGACCGAATATAGTAGATATCAATTGTTTAATATTGGTTTAATGGTGATGTTTTCGGTGGAATTCAGTATTAATCTTAAGTGATCAAACAAATAAAATGAGTAGTTGTAACAGAAAACTTGTAGTAGTTTAGAGGGTGGTTCGATAGAGATTAAATAGAGGTGGTTCAAGGTGCTAGATAATAGAAACATGGCAGCGATATTTGATGGGTTTAAGGAATTTATGTCACGATGGGGGTGGTGATGAGGGTTCGGTGAAAGTTGGTTCGATGATGATTCTTGTCTCGGTTTGCTTGTGATGGCCGACGGTTTCAAGGGAATTTGGGTGTCGGTTGAGGTTCATATTAGTAGTAATGGATGGGTCATGATAGTGGAGATGACGGGGTTATGGAGATCAAGGTGATAGGAGGTTTGTCGACGGATGATGGTGCCGTTTGTTTAACAAAATATTTAGGCGATGAATGCTCGCACGTATATGTATATGTTTGTATAGAGCATGATGGATATATCATAATATATATTAGTATGTTAGTCAAATAAAAAGAAAGAATCAATAAACAGTTATTTGATTGATAATTCAGGTTCACGGGTGTTATCAACCAATTGAAAAAAATAATATAATATTATTAATAATAATAAACGTGTATATAAGTAAATATCTTACCGATAGTTTATCCCGAATGACTATATCGTGTCCATTGCTAAACAGCTAACGTATAAAAGTGTTCTTAAAATCCCAAATTTTTTAGATTAAATATATTTAATTATTTCACTAATTAACTGTTTGAAACCTGATCAAAAAGGTTCGATAATTATTTATTTTCTGTTCCAATTTATATGTACAGAGCACTAATATTTAAACTTAAAAAGGTAAAAATATTTTAACAAATCTAAAATCTTCGTAATCAATTTACATTCCAACTTTTATTTTAAAACTTTTTAAACTCATAATAGATCTATATGAACACTAGCAAAATGTCAACCGAGTGTTACTGACGTTTACTAATTAAGCTCGAAATCATTTATCTTCCATATACTATATGTATATATAAATACATTTCAATATCAGGTTTTATTATATAACTAAATATATATATATATATATATATATTTTTTCAATTAAATATATTTACAATTAACATTCATGTATCTTTACATATATATATGTATCTATTTACAAATAGTGGTTCGTGAATCGTCGAGAATAGTCGAAAGTCAATTGAATATATGAACAATTCAAAATTTTTGAGACTCAACCTAACAGACTTTGCTTATCGTATCGAGAGTTTGGTTCAAAATTAGTCGAAATTTTCTGGGTCGTGACATTATAGTACCTACCCGTTAAAAGAAATTTCGTCCTAAAATTTTAGTTGTTGCCATCAGTCGGTGTTGTTTGTAAACAGATGAGGATATTTTCGTTTTATTTAGTTTTCACGTTCCCAGGTATAATCGGGGCCTTGCATGAATTCCAACGGATAGAATATTGTTTTGTTTTCAAGAGTTTAAATCATACAAATCATAAATTCTACGAAGTGCATTTTATTATTAATGCGGAGGTTATCTAAAGGTTTTAACAAGAGTGTCATTGATTAGGTTTTCTCAAAAATAGATAATGACACTAAACAAGCATTGTGAATAATATTGAGCTTATTAAAACCTTTGAGCGTTTATGTGTGACGATCGCTCCAAATCTATATGATACGTTTTGTAAACATTGCATTCTTTTGAAAAGGCACACCATAAATGAATATTTAAATCAAAGATTTTTGACATCTGATGATTTCTACATATAGACAATCACCGTAATATAATAGTTTACAATGATACTTCCGTTGACAATGCAGTCAAAATAAGATACTTGGTGATGATTTGGTGAATGCAACGTTTCCTTGAAAAATATGTCATGTAAGACTCCAGGCACATAGCTTGTCTAACATATAAGCAAACAGCGAAAGACTTCTAGGAACCTGAGAATAAACATGCTAACAAGTGTCAACACAGAGGTTGGTGAGTTCATAGTTTTAGTGTTTCGCATAATTTGTATATAAAAGTGGATCACAAGATTTCAGTTGTTTCATCCAGAAACGTTTATCAAAATATTCTACAAAATTGAGCACCCTGGTAACTAAACTTAACGTATATATAATGTGTACCCTTTGTATAATCATCTTAATAATACACGCAAACCAACGTATACGCTTCTCAAATAGCATACGTCCGTTAAAAGGCTAGTGCTCTAGCTCGGACGGGGATATCAAGCCCTATGGATCCATATACTACTACTCGCGCCCACCAGTTCTTATAACTGGCAGTTAACAGTTACCAAAGCTAAGGGATTTTCGGTTCAAACTCAGTGTAGAATTTAGTATGTACTTGTATCCATTGCGTTTAAAATAAAGTGCATGTATTCTCAGCCCAAAAATATAGATTGCAAAAGCAATTAAAAAGGGAGCAGTGAAACTCACGCATATAAATCTAGTATTTTCAGTATGTATAAACAGTTGCATGTATTCTCAGCCCAAAAATATATTGAGTAAAAGGGATCATATAAAACTCACCTTAGCAGCACATACAGTTGTTCATCGTAATGTAACCGAAACTCGGTATATCAAAAAATCGTAGATCTCAACCTAGAGAACATATGTTGGTCAATAAATGTCTATCAATCTAGGTCAGGTCATAGTGTATCACAATCCTAATGCTCGAGATTGACATATAAAAGTGATCCAAAGTCGTTTCAAAAAGTCAATTTTGACAATAGTTTAACAAAACGAGACGTACCTTATATAAGGATTCATTTACTCGGTTGGTAATATTCAAAAATCCAATTTATCAATATCGTAAACAAGTTGTTTAAATCTTAATTGTAGATTCCAAAAGCAATTTCAATTAACTTCAATCATAATTCAGTTGCTCATATCTTTTAATCCGTTCATCGAAATTATTCGATATCTAAATGAAAAGTTATTGATTTTTCGCCAGCTTTCCAAAAACATGTATATCATATACCTTTTACCAGTAATATATGTATTTAATTCGTGATCTATTATAAACTGTTTAATGACGAAATTTAGCATACACGTATGTATAAATATATATACTCGAGCACTAGACATGGATACACAATTAATATATAAAAGATAAAATATGAGTGCTTACGTATCAATATTGAGATTCAATATTGTAGGATAGTACGTAGAAGTAACGGAGATGATAAATACTAGGTTTGACTTACGAGCAAAACCCTCAAACAATACCCATAACCTCCTTAGTAATAACCCATAGTTTCCTTAGCTCTATCCCACTTGAAAACCCATTTTGAAAGTGACACGCTCATGACCTCGTCGTAGTATTTTAAGTGATATAATTAATAATAATAATAATACTATTAATAATAATAAAAGAAATAATAATAATCTTAATAATAATAATAATAATAATAATAATAATTTAAATAAATAAATTTACACATAGTAATATATGTGTAAAACAACTCGCGCAGAATCCTGGTATTTATAGGCATAATTCCTGATTCTGATGTCCATGCGATCGCATGGGTTTTATGCCTATTTCTCATGCGATCGCATGGCCGTCAGATCCAGCTCACATATTTTTGTTTTTTTGTTTGTCGACATAATAATTAATAATATATATAATATATTTAATTTATATAATTAATAATATATTATATTAAATTCACATGCATAGTTAACTTGTAATTTTTGTTCCGATAAGTCGTACGTTGTTACGCGACTTATGTCCCGGTTCCGGTTTTTCGAGTGTCCCTTCGTACGCTGAGAAAACTTGTAATTTTCATTCTGGGACACGTACCTTTGTCAAAATATAGCCTTAAATTATCCCTAAATTATACCACCCAGAGTATATCTTAAACTTTAGAGTATTTTGGTCATTTACTTCTATAAATCATTGTCTCGTTATTTATTAATATAATAGTATTTATCAAACGTTTCATAACCAAGTTAATATCTATTCTCAATATTTATAAACACGTTTTAAAATATGTATCGCAAGTTATTCATATAATTAATTCTTAACAGTTAATATTCCTTATTATTGTATGTGTCCAAATTACGTTATTTAAACAAATAATTCACCATTTATTCCGAATACCGTTAAAATGAATGATTTCTCAAATCAAGTGGACCTCTCAACAGAGACTCGTAATAATATCATAATTCTTAAGAGACTCGGTAAATATCTTTTACTTGAATCGTTTGGCATAATCTTTTAACTCTGTAGTTAAATATATCAATAGTATAATTAAACCAATAAGTTTAATGCACAGTATCATATCCTCAACACTTTTTTACGTTTTCAAGTTATAGTATATGTATCTATATATAATTGTTCGCGTTCTGTTGAGAACAATCGAAGATTAATTGAACAGTTCAAAATTTTGAAATTTAACTTCATAGACTTTGTTTATCGTGTCGGAAACGTTAATCATACAAGATTAAGTTTAAATTTGGTCAGAATTTTCCGGGTCATCACATTATGCCACAATATTAGGGTAGACAAAATAGAGAGGAGTTCGTGAAAATTATAGTCATGAAAGTTGATATAGATTGTTATTTTTTACAACAAAAATGATGAATATGAGTTGAAAAATAGAGTTTTATCAACATTGGGTAATATAGATGAAACGATTCGATTACCGGAAGTGTATAAACGAAGCTATCGTAAAAGATTGAAATGAGGAAATTTAATGTTCACCTTAACTTTTGAAATAGTTAAATTTGATTTCCAGAATTTAAGGGATTTAAAAAAATCTTCGAAATCTTTATAAGATTTGATTCTCCGGTAATTAAGGAAATTAGGATTTTCTTTGATTAAATGCGGTGAATTATCTTGATTGTCGTGTCTGGAATTGTGCTATAAATTAGCTTCTTCCGTTTCATTATCTTCACCACTTCTATACTTTCTTCCTCAATTCATACTTCTAAAAGATTTGTTAATATGCTTAATTCAGTTCTTGTTCTTGACCTTATATTGGTTATTGCCACAATCATCCTTCTTTTACAACTCCCACCAGAGGAGTCTGTTTACTTCTACTATGCTCTAGGATTTATTGTGTTTTTAGTTCTCTCGTGTCTTTATATTGCTATACGCATTGATATACACGGTTTGTAATTTCGGTATTGTTATCAGGCTTTATATTTTCCCTTATATGTCGAAGCTCTATGTTCTTGTTTTCTCTTCTCGAATTTAAGTAAAGCGAGTAATGGTCCAGAATTCATAGGTATGAAGTTTCGAATGAACATAATGTTCTAAGTAGAAAGGAACATAATATCATGATTCGATTTGTTAAATTACCAGAATTACTGAGGATAGAACTATATGTTCTTGATATGTTCAGAGGTTAAGTAGAATGTAAGAGTCGTGTAACATGGCAAATGATGATTATAAAGTCTATGAATCATCATCTTCCATTAAAAATTTAGCATGACTTACTGTAATATAATCACGTTGGCCTGACGTCATTATATTATACTAACTCATGCTTCAATTCTCAACACCACTTCAAAACATTTAAACTTGAATTTTACAGAATATAGAAACTAAAACAGTTTCCTTTATGATGTAATAAAGATATCGCAAAGAGATAATTAATTGCGGACAAGAATCGTTATGAAGATATCTTCAGAGATATAGAGGATATTTATAACGAAAGATACGATGATACCTTAGAATTTTCTAAGATCGAATGATAATGAGGAAAAATTCTTCTGTAAGGATTTAGAATACGTAAAGAGATCTTCTGTGATTTCCTTCAGAAATTGAATCATCTAGATTCTTTGGTTATAAGTTTAGTCCTTGGGATTTGTCCACAGCTTCCTTCTGTGACGACCCGGAAATTTCCGACTAAATTTAAACTTTATCTTTATATTATTCTGACACGATAAGCAATGTTTGTTAAGTTAAATCTCAAGGATTTTAAACTATGTTTATACATTCATTTAAACCTCGACCAAATTCCAATGATTCACGAACCATTAAATGAACATATATGAATATGTATGTATATGTGTATATGTTATAAATTGAAAATGTCAACAAAGTATTTAAACGTATAATGTTTTATATGAACGTATTTGTTTCAATATGATTATCGACGAAATTAAAAAAATATATTAAATGATTGAATTATCAGAAACATTGAATTATGATTACAAGTCTCTGTTGAGAGGTCCACTATGATTTGAGAAAATCTATTCCTCTTAACGATATTCGAAATAATTTGTAAAGCTATTTATAAATAAAAATAAAAAGTGTCATTTATGAAAGTTAGACAAAAGCTAGTGGAGAATTGGTTTCCATAATATTCTATTAATCTATTTTCAAACGTACAAAAACGTTTTCAGTTTAAAAAGAACTTTATTATTAAAACGTATACAACTTTTATAAATATCTAGAATCACTTTTGACAACTCATTACTTAACCAGTATAATAAATATAACGATATTTATATTTTATTTCATTAAATATATATAATGATTTAAATTAATATTATATATATTTATACGCGTATTATACATACATAGTTTTTATACTTTTACTATACTTTAACTTTACCTTTACTTTACTTTTAATTTACTTTAACTTTAATAATTCACTTTAATAATTCATACTTTAATAATTCACTTTAATAATTCATACTTTAATAATTTACTTTAATAATTCATACTTTAATAATTCACTTTAATAATTCATACTTTAATAATTCACTTTAATAATTCATACTTTAATAATTCACTTTAATAATTCATACTTTAATAATTCACTTTAATAATTCAAAAATCTATTATAAATAGAATTCAATAGGTTTCATTATTTCATAGAAACTTGAAAATATATTTCTCTAAACTCTCTCAATCGATTTATATATATATATATATATATATATATATATATATATATATATATATATATATATATTTGCTCTGTATTATTTCAAGATATTATTAGTATACATAAAATATTACGACGGAGCGATGTCCGAGTGATTTCAAAATAGTTTTTTTGAATGAGTCAAAGCTAAGGAAATTATGGGTTATAGCTATGGAGGTGATGGGTATGGTTCATGGGTATGCTCGTGAGGTCAATCTAGTGTTTATCATCTCCGTTGCATCTACGTACTTTCCTGCAATATTGAATCTCAATATTGATACGTGAGCACTCATAACTTAACTTTTATATATCAATAGTGTATCCCTGACTAGTGCTCGAGTATATAGGATTAAGCATGCTTGTACATTCGATATTGTCCTTAGATAGGTTTGTTGAATCCTGAATTAGATACATATGCTACTGAGATAGGGTTTATGATATGCATGTCATTGGAAAGCTAGCGAAAAATTAAGAACTTTTTATTTAGATATCGAATGGTTTCGATGAACGGATTAGAAGTTATAGTCAACTGAATTTTAGTATTATTGTTAAAATGATTATTATTACTATCGTCGTTATTATTTTAATAGAAATATCATTGTTATTATAAAATATCATTATTACTATTATGTTAGTATTATCATTTTATCATAATACCATTTTTAGTATATATAAATATTGTTATTTTTTTATAGAATAATAATAATTATTATTACAAAATAATACAACTTTTACTTATTATTATTATGATCAATATTATTTTATCAAATAAATAGGGGATACAAAGATATTTTTCACCACGCGTAATATAATTACATTAATAATACTTACCACTATAGTTTTACGATATTAAGTGAACTTTATAAACTTTACTACTTAAGATATATAAAAGTATATTTTATCATATATAAACGTTAATATAAATTTTTATTAATAAATGACTTTTATTATTATAAAATCTAATAAATATATTTAAATATATAAAACGACTATAGTTAAGTTATATAATAAACACGTATAAATTTTAGAAGTCATTTTGGGTCAAGTTGACTTTTGTTGACTTTTTCATATTAGTCTCGAGCATTAGGATTGTGGTACACTATGACTTGACCAAAAATTGTTAGACAAATATTGACCAACATATAAATATATATAATTAATATAGGTTCGTGAATCCGAGGCCAACCTTGCACTTGTTAAATGACATTATATGTATTTTTACTACGAAATACAGTATGGTGAGTTTCATTTGCTCCCTTTTATATATATTTTTGGGACTGAGAATACATGCACTGTTTTTATAAATGTTTTACGAAATAGGCACAAGTACTAAAACTAATTCTACGTGGGTTTATGTGACGACCCAGAAATTTTCAACCAAATTTAAACTCTAATCTTTATATGTTTTCGACACGATAAGCAAAGTTTGTTAAGTTGAATCTCAAAAAGTTTAAAACTATGCTCATACATTCATTTAACCTCGACCAGATTCCAACGATTCACGAACCATTATATAATTGAATATGAATATATATGTATATATAAATATATATATATGTGTGTGTATACATATATATATAAACGTTAACAAAGTATTAGATGTATAATATTATACATGATCGTATTTGTTTCAATATGCTTATCGATGGAATTAGAAGATAATATCAAATGATTGATTTATCAGATACATTGTATGATTATAAGTCTCTGTTGAGAGGTCCACTATGATTTAAGAAATCTGTTCTTTTTAACGATATTCGGAAATTGGTAAAAGTAATTTACAAGTGAGAACAAAGTGTCACTTAATGTGAGTTAGACAAAAGTTAGTGGAGATTCTTGTTCGATTTCCAATACATGCTTTACTATATTTCACTCGCGACTTTTGTTAAGATAACAATTTAATTTTCATATTATTTATCATGAAAGTGAAATTATGGGATATAGATAACTTAAAAAATCGATACATATATTTTTCTGAAGTAGAATTTAAAATATTATATGAGTTAATTAAGTATGTAAAATAAAATGAAAATAAGATATTATAATAATTATTATTTAAAGCATAACTATATATAAATAAAGTATATTAAAAATAAATATTAAATGATTGTAATACTCGTTGGACGATTCGATTATTATTTAGAGAAGTTTAATTTGAACTTATGTGATTTTAGAATAAACGGTGATTCGAAAATGAGTTCTATAAATTTTAGGCTTACTAAAAATGAATTTAGGATTTAGTTATTAAATTTTAGCACTTTTTATATTTTACCCAAAATTGAGAGGGACAGTTGATGTATTTTTATTTAATAATTAATGATTGAATTTTATACCATAGTGACTGAAATAAATAAAGATAATTGTTATAAAAATATGGAATTTTTTTGAAGACTTTTTATTCGCCACTGAGTGAACAACGGGACACGAAATGGCAGTCCGTGAAAACTGTCGGTAGGATACTTACAAAAATATGATGGCTTAACTATTTTCTTTTTCAATTCTTCATTTCACGTTTGATTCTTTTTACTTAAATACATTATTATATTAATTATTATTATTATTATTATATTACTATTAATTTGTGAATGGGTTTTACTGTATTTGTTTGTATTGCCTAAATTCTATCGATATATAGAATATACATATACTGCATAGTGAGAACCACTTCATTTTTTTTTATTTCAATCAATCCCCACTCAATTTGTTTTACTCCTTGATTGGTACTAATTTGTTTTCTGTCAAACTCAAGTTCCATCACCACTTTCTCTCTAAAATCTATATATTATTACATATGCTCGACATACAGAGAAAACCCACAACCACTTAATTTACTACTTCTATTTCATTACATAATGTTAACTATAAATATATCTAAATCTATGTGTATGTATATATATATGCATATGTGATAATATATCTACATCAAAACCACCACCTCCCATGAATGAATCATTTTAACTATCATCGAACCACAATCATCTTGTGTTTCCACTTCAGTTTCTTCAACCCATACACGCACACCATTATCAGTGAAGATGCTATGCTCCTGTTTCTATTAGAGTGAACCGGACAATCACCACTCTCTATCACCATTAACGACCACCACCTGGGTGTTTACTTTCTTCAACCGCTAGACAACCCAACATCATATTTTTTTGGTCACTATGCAACACCACCAAGAACACCACAAGATCACCACCATGAACAACCATTATCGATCACCCTTTTTATTTTATTTTTCTTTCTTCGCTACCACTTTAATGCTTGTTGCTACATTGCATTTATTTTATGTTTTCGGTTTTGATAACCGAAACCAACGAAACCCGGTTACTTCTATTTCCTGTTTCTGTTGGAACTAAGAACAACGCAACACCTATCTCCCTCTCTATTTGTAAACCAACACCACTTTGAACCTATTTGTTACTGCCATTTTTGTTTATTCTTTTCCTGTCCAAAACAGCCCGTACCATCACAACCACCTTCGGTTTTTGATTTTTTTTTGTTTCATTACCATGATACACCAAACACAACCACCTTCTCTATTTGATCACTTTTGAACACCCTTATCATCACCCACACGATCACCATTTTCAAATCAAAACCCACTCGAAAATATATATATATATATATATATATATATATATATATATATATATATATATATATTTTCTCGATACTGCCACTGCAGCTTCTTTCTGTTTCCTGTTCGAGCTTTGCTTGTTTACTATTCGAAACCCATTTTCCTGTAAATGGTACAGTAACGTGTATGTAGATGATGATAATAGATGATGTAGAAGACTGTCAGACAAGGGTTAAAAGAATTTAATCCGTGAACTAAATCAGAAAGAAATGGGTAGCTCGATGGTTTAGGAGTGAGGGGTTAAACTTGAGGTCCTGAGTTCGATACCAGGCTGCTACGTTTTTGTTTTCTTCCAATTATTTAATCAGCAACTACACAAGACAGGCCCATTTACCTTTGTAGTGTAACAGTCCATATCATTAGCCCAACTCGCATTTGTTTGAATTTGTAGCTGAAGCCCAGTGGAGATGAATAACAGAAATAAAATAAATATAGAGAGGATACATATAAATCAGATAAAATAGAAATGGCGTGATGGTTAAGTGCGTTTGTGTGTAAGCGGGAGGTCACGGGTTCGAGCCCGAGCGTGGTCAACTATCTTTTAAAAAAAAAAACTTTGGAGAGGTAGTCTTCTTATCCAAAATTTGTTTTTATTATTATTATTATTATTATTATTATTATTATTATTATTATTATTATTATTATTATTATTATTATTATTATTATTATTATTATTATTATTATTATTATTATTAGTTATTGTTATTATTACTATGATAATTATTATTACTCCTAATATATTAGAAGAACCCTTATCATTAATCACATTAAGAGTAGTAACATTATTGTTATTATAAGTAGTATAAATATAATTAGGATTATTATTATTATTATTATTATTATTATTATTATTATTATTATTATTATTATTATTATTATTATTATTATTATTATCATCATTATTATCATAAGTATTAGTGTTATTATTATTAGTAGTATTATTATCATTATAATTATTAATATAAATATTAGTATCATTATTGGTATTAGTAAAATCATTATTTTTATAGTTATTATTATTAGTATTAATTATTATTAAAATTAACGTTTTCTATTAAAAGAATCATTTTTATTAAAGTTATCATTTTTATCATTAATATTAAAAGTATTATTTTTAACTCTATTATCATTATTATTATTTTTATCATTACTAGTATCATTTTAGTATGATTATAATTTTAAAAAAACAAATGATATATAAATATATACAAAAAAATATATTTAATACATATAACATAACAAAATTAATATTAATATTTTAATTATATAAAATGAATATATGAAACATATAGCTTATTAATATAAAAATGATATAACTAATAAATTTATATATATATAAATTTGTTTGATTACAATGATGTGTGTTAATATATATATAAATGATATAGGTTCGTGAATCCGAGGCCAACTATGCGTTGTTCAGTATCGTCATATGCATATTTTTACTACAAAATATCGTATCGTGAGTTTCATTTGCTCCCTTTTACTCTTTACGTTTTTGGGACTGAGAATACATGCACTGTTTTTACAGCTGCTTTATTACATGCTTTTGAAATATATTTTGAACTGTGAATACATGAAATGCTTTTATAAATGTTTGACGAGATAGACACAAGCAAAACATTCCTCGAATGAATTATGTGGACATGATAATTGCCACCGTTGAATTATGTGGACATGATAATTCCCACCGTTGAATTATGTGGACATGATAATTGCCACCGATGAATTATGTGGACATGATAATTGCCACCATTGAATTATGTGGACATGATAATTGTCACCAATTGATGTGAATGTTATGTATCGAGAGAATGATTTTTATACACAGGTTATGTGTATTAGTTTTTGTGCACGAGATATGTGTACGGTTACTAAGATTTATGAAAAACTATTTCGTACACGAGAGATGTGTACTGTATTTAAAAGAATTTGCATGTACATTACAGGTGGGTATAGGATTTTGGCCCATTTGTACCATGCAACATTTAAATCTTGTGGTCTATCAAAATTACTGAATTTTATTGTTTTATGATAAACTTATGAACTCACCAACCTTTTGGTTGACACTTTTAAAACATGTTTATTCTCAAGAAATCTTCCGCTGTGCATTTGTTCATTTTAAAGATATTACATGGAGTCGTTCATGGCATATAGAAGTCAGTTCATCGCGATGGTACCATATGTTATTGTATTCGTTCGGAAGATTTTGGACGGGATATAACATGTGGTATCAGAGCGGTGGTCTTAGCGAACCAGGTCTGCATTAGTGTGTCTAACAGGTAGTTGTTAGGATGCATTAGTGAGTCTGGACTTCGACCTAGAAGTTGTTAGGTTACATTAATGAGTCTGGACTTGAACCTGGTCTGCATGTCAAAAGTTTTGCATATCATGCCATGTAGAAAAATATCTACCTATTATTTTTTGTCTCGACGCATCTTATTGCAATTATAGCATAGATGGTGTACAGACAAATTCATATCCCATCACATTAAACCTTGTCTGATATATTTCCTTAATTTCCTCCATAATCTACGGGATCTTCTGTACTATATTTAGATATTCTATGTAAATAGAATATCATCAGATATTTGAACATCATTTCGTGCCGAAAACCCATTATCTAGCCATACAAGATGGAACTCGCAACCAGTTCAAGTTCCTCGGATTTCGACATCGATTCCGATATGGATTTCCACTCGAGCTTCGAAAGCAGTGTAACCGGAATGAATCAACCAATCATCCAGCATCAATTCTGGATGAATTGGGGCTGAGTTCGTAGTCAACTTAATCAATGGAGACGAGAAGAAGACGATACTTTCGATCAACCAAATTTCCCTCTTGGCGAAGAACCTGAAGCACTTACCGGTGAACCTATTAGAAACACCATTTTCACCGTCATTTTCCGAATATCTTGATATGATTATATACTATCTCAAATTCAAAACCTTATTCACTAGCTTGTTCTTAACGACAATCATCCCGGAATAATAAGTCAACAAGCTTCGCACCCGAGTTGTAGCCTTGAAAAGTATGGTGCAAAATGTACTAGCTTCAGCAATATTACCGACACCAGCAGTACCTATCCTGATAATTAACGATGAAGTATTGATCCATAACTTCATCAATATTCTGCGAAGAATATGTAGATCCTAATAGTTTTAGAGATTACTTATTCTAGCTCAAACCAAAAATCAAATGAGTCTAATATTATACTGACTCATTAAATCCATGATTACATCTGAAGAAAATATATATGTAAGTATATTTTCATAAAGATTGTAATTAAAAATTCTTTCGTACAAACTGTTAATGGTGAAAATATTTTAACGGGTAGGTAATACTCGAGGAATATTTAGATTTTACAATAAGCAGTTACACGGTACATTCTTCAAATCTGATTCAAAAGTCATTTACTATCCTACTTGTAACCACAGATATACGTATCCGTTCATTCACGAATAACCATTTTCATTCAAATTCAATTTCACATTCGGATTTTGACCAATCAGAATCCAAGTCAAGATTTGACAAGTGGCATAATGAAGAAAATAATGAACCAAATAAAATTGATTAGTAACAAATTAATTAACTACGTAAAACTTTAAACCTATACTAGCCAAATCCTAGTTAACTGTTCCTAGCTAACTGTTCTTATATGACTATTTCCTTATACTAGTTTTGGTTGAACTATTGGACTATTGGACTACTATCATTGAACAATTAAAATGTATTAAAAGAGTAGGAAATAGTAATTACAACACATTTTGACTTAAAAGATTGTAAATAAATTACATCTACTACAGTTACATATTTCCTCAAGTTTGCCACTTGATTTTCATCTTAAACCTCATTTGTATCTTGACGATTACAATCTGCGTTCAAACCTTTCGTGATTCTTGAAAACACCTCAATCGGGAGAATGAATCAATCGCACTTCATCTACGGAAGAAAAGATTTACACATATAGTTATGCACCTGAAAAATTCTCGGAACCTGTATAAATGTTTAACATGTATCTGTACTAGCTTCTTTGGCATTGTTATTTTCGAAAATAACAAACGCAATTTCTTTTCAACTTAGCCAATTTTGTGACAGCTCCAGCAAATCAACTTCAAGTTATTTATTCAAATAAACCCTATTATAAAGATTACCCCTTCATCATCGTTACCGGGGGACAATTTATATTCCACCACATTAGCATTAAACTTACCAGCAACTTCACTACTCATTGACTTAAGTCTCTCCGAAGAATAATTATATTTGTTCATTAAAACCCTATCATATACTTATCCTCATCTTATAACGAGAGTTGTCATATCAATTATCGAGAATTAGCAATCAGTATTTCTAATCTCGCAGCGTTTCTACATCAACAGTTATATGTACACATATAACATTTATCTCTTAGAATTATGATCTTACACCCTGAAACTTTTGAAAAGCACCCAGTCTACAAATCAATACTCCAAATTCTGAAAAAGCTGAATACAGCAGCAAAAAAACTGTACAAGCTGAATACAGCAGCGAAAACTGTACACGACCTTAACCGTCGAAGGTATAAAGATAAAGAATAGTAAATTGGCAAAGCTCAGAAAAGTTAGAACAGGAAACCGGATTGAGCAAACTATGAAGGAGACCAAGGTCAAATACAAGGACCATACCATATATTCAAAGAAACCAGGTAATTCTGGGTCCGATGAAACCTTCAACGAATATCTAGGTCCATACTCATGTTAAAATCTTGCGGAAAATCTTTCTTCATCAACCATCGAACTTAGAGATTCCAAAATATCATCATAAATATCTTCGATATTTCTGAGGATATTTTCATAAATATTCTCGTCCGAAAATTATTTATCTCTTCGTGCTATTTATATTACATCATAAAGGAAACTACTTTAGTTTCTAAATTTTGAAACCTACGAGTTTAAACTATGAATGTTTTTTTTTTTTTGAAGTAGTGTTGGGAACTGATGCATGAGTTAGTATAATATAATGACACTTGATCAACGTGATTATATTACAGTAATTCATGTTGAGTTTCTAATGGAACGTGATGATTCTCAGTACCATCATCATGTGCCATGTTACACGACTCTTACATTATATCTAATCGATAAACATATCAAGAGCATATTTTCTTGATAGTTCTATCTTTTCTCGTGACTTATGATAATTTGACAAGTCAAATTGAGTTGCGGAAATAAGGAAACAAAGAGGATGAATTTATAGCGAAATATCAGACAAAGCAATCAAGACTGATGACCACAGTTAATTAAAGACGATCCAAATTTTCTTATTTACCGAAGAATCAAATCTTATAAAGATTTCGAAGATTTTCTTTAAATTCCTTGAATTCCGAAAGTCAACAGTGACTACGTCAAAAGTTAAGACGAACCTCTATTTACTTCATTTCACTCTTTTGTGACAACTTCACTCGTACGCTTCACATAATCAAATCTTTTTATCTATATTAATCAATATTGATAAAACTCTATTTATCAACTGATATTCGTTAGGAAAACATTCTTATTGTTAGCCATGACGACCTCTATCAAATTTCGGGAACGAAATTTCTTTAACGGGTAGGTACTGTGACGACCCAGAAATTTTTGACCAAATTTAAACTCTAATCTTTATATGTTTTCGACACGATAAGCAAAGTTTGTTAAGTTGAATCTCAAAAAGTTTAAAACTATGTTCATACATTCATTTAACCTCGACCAGATTCCAACGATTCACGAACCATTATATAATTGAATATGAATATATATGTATATATAAATATATATATATATATATATATATATGTGTGTATATACATATATATATATAAACGTTAACAAAGTATTAGATGTATAATATTATACATGAGCGTATTTGTTTCAATATGCTTATCGATGGAATTAGAAGATAATATCAAATGATTGATTTATCAGATACATTGTATGATTATAAGTCTCTATTGAGAGGTCCACTATGATTTAAGAAATCTGTTCTTTTTAACGATATTTCGGAAATTGGTAAAAGTAATTTACAAGTGAGAACAAAGTGTCACTTAATGTGAGTTAGACAAAAGTTAGTGGAGATTCTTGTTCGATTTCCAATACATGCTTTACTATATTTCACTCACGACTTTTGTTAAGATAACAATTTAATTTTCATATTATTTATCATGAAAGTGAAATTATGGGATATAGATAACTTAAAAAATAGATACATATATATTTCTGAAGTAGAATTTAAAATATTATATGAGTTAATTAATTATGTAAAATAAAATGAAAATAAGATATTATAATAATTATTATTTAAAGCATAACTATATATAAATAAAGTATATTAAAAATAAATATTAAATGAGTGTAATACTTGTTGGACGATTCGATTATTATTTAGAGAAGTTTAATTTGAACTTATGTGATTTTAGAATAAACGGTGATCCGAAAATGAGTTCTATAAATTTTAGGCTTACTAAAAATGAATTTAGGATTTAGTTATTAAATTTTAGCACTTTTTATATTTTACCCAAAATTGAGAGGGACAGTTGATGTATTTTTATTTAATAATTAATGATTGAATTTTATACCATAGTGACTGAAACAAATAAAGATAATTGTTATAAAAATATGGAATTTTTTTGAAGACTTTTTATTCGCCACTGAGTGAACAACGGGACACGAAATGGCAGTTCGTGAAAACTTTCGGTAGGATACTTACAAAAATATGATGGCTTAACTATTTTCTTTTTCAATTCTTCATTTCACGTTCGATTCTTTTTTACTTAAATACATTATTATATTAATTATTATTATTATTATTATTATTACATTACTATTAATTTGTGAATGGGTTTTACTATATTTGTTTGTATTGCCTAAATTCTATCGATATATAGAATATACATATACTGCATAGTGAGAACCACTTCCTTTTTTTTTATTTCAATCAATCCCCACTCAATTTGTTTTACTCCTTGATTGGTACTAATTTGTTTTCTGTCAAACTCAAGTTCCATCACCACTTTCTCTCTAAAATCTATATATTATTACATATGCTCGACATACAGAGAAAACCCACAACCACTTAATTTACTACTTCTATTTCATTACATATGGTTAACTATAAATATATCTAAATCTATGTGTGTATATATATATATATATATATATATATATATATATATATATATATATATATATATGCATATGTGATAATATATCTACATCAAAACCACCACCTCCCATGAATGAATCACTTTAACTGTCATCGAACCACAATCATCTTGTGTTTCCACTTCAGTTTCTTCAACCCACACACGCACACCATTATCAGTGAAGATGCTATGCTCCTGTTTCTATTAGAGTGAACCGGACAATCACCACTCTCGATCACCATTAACGACCACCACCTGAGTGTTTACTTTCTTCAACCGCTAGACAACCCAACATCATATTTTTTTGGTCACTATGCAACACCACCAAGAACACCACAAGATCACCACCATGAACAACCATTATCGATCACCCTTTTTATTTTATTTTTCTTTCTTCGCTACCACTTTAATGCTTGTTGCTACATTGCATTTATTTTATGTTTTCGGTTTTGATAACCGAAACCAACGAAACCCGGTTACTTCTATTTCCTGTTTCTGTTGGAACTAAGAACAACGCAACAACTATCTCCCTCTCTATTTGTAAACCAACACCACTTTGAACCTATTTGTTACTGCCATTTTTGTTTATTCTTTTCCTGTCCAAAACAGCCCGTACCATCACAACCACCTTCGGTTTTTGATTTTTTTTTTGTTTCATTACCGTGATACACCAAACACAACCACCTTCTCTATTTGATCACTTTTGAACACCCTTATCATCACCCACACGATCACCATTTTCAAATCAAAACCCACTCGAAAATATATATATATATATATATATATATATATATATATATATATATATATATATATATATATATATATATATATATATATATATATATATATATATATATATATATATATATATATATTTTTCTCGATACTGCCACTGCAGCTTGTTTCTGTTTCCTGTTCGAGCTTCGCTTGTTTACTATTCGAAACCCATTTTCCTGTAAATGGTACAGTAACGTGTATGTAGATGATGATAATAGATGATGTAGAAGACTGTCAGACAAGGGTTAAAAGAATTTAATCCGTGAACTAAATCAGAAAGAAATGGGTAGCTCGATGGTTTAGGAGTGAGGGGTTAAACGTGAGGTCCTGAGTTCGATACCAGGCTGCTACATTTTTTTTTCTTCCAATTATTTAATCAGCAACTACACAAGACAGGCCCATTTACCTTTGTAGTGTAACAGTCCATATCATTAGCCTAACTCGCATTTGTTTGAATTTGTAGCTGAAGCTCAGTGGAGATGAATAACAAAAATAAAATAAATATAGAGAGGATACATATAAATCAGATAAAATAGAAATGGCGTGATGGTTAAGTGCGTTTGTGTGTAAGCGGGAGGTCACGGGTTCGAGCCCGAGCGTGGTCAACTATCTTTTAAAAAAAAAAAGCTTTGGAGAGGTAGTCTTCTTATCCAAAATTTGTTTTTATTATTATTATTATTATTATTATTATTATTATTATTATTATTATTATTATTATTATTATTATTATTATTATTAGTTATTGTTATTATTACTATGATAATTATTATTACTCCTAATATATTAGAAGAACCCTTATCATTAATCACATTAAGAGTAGTAACATTATTGTTATTATAAGTAGTATAAATATAATTAGGATTAATATTATTATTATTATTATTTTTATTATTATTATTATTATTATTATTATTATTATTATTATTATTATTATCATTATTATCATAAGTATTAGTGTTATTATTATTAGTAGTATTATTATCATTATAATTATTAATATAAATATTAGTATCATTATTGGTATTAGTAAAATCATTATTTTTATAGTTATTATTATTAATATTAATTATTTTTAAAATTAACGTTTTCTATTAAAAGAATCATTTTTATTAAAGTTATCATTTTTATCATTAATATTAAAAGTATCATTTTTAACTCTATTATCATTATTATTATTTTTATCATTACTAGTATCATTTTAGTATGATTATAATTTTAACAAAACAAACGATATATAAATATATACAAAAAAAATATATTTAATACATATAACATAACAAAATTAATATTAATATTTTAATTATATAAAATGAATATATGAAACATGTAGGTTATTAATATAAAAATGATATAACTAATAAATTTATATATATATAAATTTGTTTGATTACAATGATGTGTGTTAATATATATATAAATGATATAGGTTCGTGAATCTGAGGCCAACTCTGCGTTGTTCAGTATCATCATATGCATATTTTTACTACAAAATATCGTATCGTGAGTTTCATTTGCTCCCTTTTACTCTTTACATTTTTGGGACTGAGAATACATGCACTGTTTTTACAGCTGCTTTATTACATGCTTTTGAAATATATTTTGAACTGTGAATACATGAAATGCTTTTATAAATGTTTGACGAGATAGACACAAGCAAAACATTCCTCGAATGAATTATGTGGACATGATAATTGCCACCGTTGAATTATGTGGACATGATAATTGCCACCGTTGAATTATGTGGACATGATAATTGCCACCATTGAATTATGTGGACATGATAATTGTCACCAATTGATGTGAATGTTATGTATCGAGAGAATGATTTTTATACACAGGTTATGTGTATTAGTTTTTGTGCACGAGATATGTGTACGGTTACTAAGATTTATGAAAAACGATTTCGTACACGAGAGATGTGTACTGTATTTAAAAGAATTCGCATGTACATTACAGGTGGGTATAGGATTCGGGCCCATTTGTACCATGCAGCATTTAAATCTTGTGGTCTATCAAAATTACTGAATTTTATTGTTTTATGATAAACTTATGAACTCACCAACCTTTTGGTTGACACTTTTAAAACATGTTTATTCTCAGGAAATCTTCCGCTGTGCATTTGTTCATTTTAAAGATATTACATGGAGTCGTTCATGGCATATAGAATTCAGTTCATTGCGATGGTACCATATGTTATTGTATTCGTTCGGAAGATTTTGGATGGGGTATGACATGTCTGCAATGTTGAGTCTCGAAAATTTTGAACCATTTCATATATTCAATTACCCTTCGACTGTTCTCGACGATTCACGAACAACTATTTGTAAATGGATATATATATATATATATATTTAAAAATATAAATATATATATATATATATATATATATATATATATTGATTTGTAATATAATTTGAAATATTATATTATTTAGTATTTACAATTAATTTTATAAGATATAATAAAATTTATTATTAAAATGAATTTATATATAAATATAAAAAGTATATTGAGTATTACCTTTATTATTTAATCATTATTATTACTTTAGAGTATATATATATATATATATATATATATATATATATATATATATATATATATATATATATATATATATATATATATATTATGTTACATACATGCAAGTGGATCACCAATTAAATCTATTATTACTTAATGTTTGATTTCTTTTTTTATCCAAACCACACGCACACAACATATATACATATATTCGTGCAACTAAAACAACAAACCATGGATCAAATAAATTTTTGTCATTGTCTTCTTGATGCTATCATCGACTAGAAATTTTAAGACATCTATTTGATTAAACTTTGTACTCCATATTAAACTGACAATAAATTGAGTTAATCCATATTAATTATTTATTTATTTATTTATTTTTCTTTCTGTGGTGTCGGTAGCATAGGACAAAGAAATGTCACGGTTATTGAATTGCTCATAAGATGTCAAAGTATTCATGTACCTTTTTAAATTACACTTTGCATATTTTAATATTATGTGTAAACATTCATGCATCCAGTTATATTATATGTTCCCTCACATATGCATACAAGAGATTACACACCTACACTATCACCTTCTTCTTCTTCATCGACAACCGTTACCACCGATCATCAACCACCTTGGAAACCACCGGTTACCAACTCAATCCACCTCCATTACATAATATACAACTTTGATATATATGTATATAAACCAGAAATATACCCTTAGCTTGGTAACATTAAACTACTTGTCTATGTACGGTAGGCGCGAATCCTAAAGATAGATCTATTGGGCCTGACAAACCCCATCCTTACTATGGGATGCTTTAGTACTTCGAGGTTATTTTAAACACACCTGATCTGGTGTACTTCAGAGGGTAAAACATGAACGTTAAGGCTTGTTACCGGGTGCCTACAACTTATAGAATACTTTTATACACTTGCGAGTGTACATATATTTATAAACGGAAATCTTGTGGTCTATTAATATATTGAAATGATTGTTATGATAAACCTATGAACTCACCAACCTTTTGGTTGACACTTTAAAGCATGTTTATTCTCAGGTATTAAAGAAATCTTCCGCTGTGCATTAGCTCATTTTAAGGATATTACTTGGAGTCATTCATGGCATATTTTGAAAGACGTTGCATTCGAGTCATTGAGTTTATCAAGATTATTATTATGTCAATTATAGTTGGATGTATTATGAAATGGTGTGCATGCTGTCAACTTTCGTTGTAAAGAAAGTTTGTCTTTTAAAAACGAATGCAATGTTTGTAAAATTTATCATATAGAGGTCAAATACCTCACGATGTAATCAACTATTGTGAATCGTTTATAATGTATATGAACGGGTCCTTTCAGTTGGTATCAGAGCGGTGGTCTTAGCGAACCAGGTCTGCATTAGTGTGTCTAACTGATAGTCGTTAGGATGCATTAGTGAGACTGGACTTCGACCGTGTCTGCATGTTAAAAGTTTTGCTTATCATTTTTGTCAGAAATTGCCTGCTTATCATTCTTAGTCTAGACACGTCTTACTACATTGATTGCATGAATAGTGTATAGACAAAATTCATATATTAGCGTATCTGCTAATCCATATCTTAGCGTATCTGTTACTGTAAACTTTGCCTGACATATCCTGTAAATTCCTCCGTAATCTACGAAATATTTTGCGCTATATACATAGATATTCTATGTAATTAGAATACCACCCGATAGCCGAAAAATCATTTCATATCAAAAAATCCTTTATTCAATCGAACGAAATGGAATTCGTCATTAGTTCAAGTCCCTCGAATTCCAATATGGAATCCCACTCAAGCTCCGAAAGCAGTGTGACCGAAATGGATCAACCAATTAGCCATCATCTATTCTGGATGAATTGGGGATAGGTCCGTAGCCTCCTTAATAATTGGAGACAAGAAGAAGGTGATCTCTTCCATCCACCACATTACCCTCTTGGCGATGAACCTGAAGCACTTACCGGCGAACCGGTCGGAAACACCATTTTCTCTCTCATTTCCAGAGTATCTCGTCACGATTATATACTACATCAAATTCTAGATTTTATTTATCCGCTCGTCTGAACCGACAATCACTACTGTGTAATAGAAGAAGTCAACCCGCTTCGCGCTCGAGTAGTGGCTTTAGAGAATATGGTGCAAGGGTTACAAACACCAACAAATAAAGAAGTATTAATTCATAATTTCAAATTTATTGAATAAATACTCCGTAAAAGTTATGTAATTTCTAAAGTCTTTAGGGATTATTCAGTTCTAGTTTCAACCGTAAATCAAATGAGTTTAATTTAATATTAACTCATTAAATCTATGTTACATCTGAAGAAAATATGCACATATATATTTTCATAAAGACTGTAATAAAATTCTGTTGTACAAAATATTAATTGTGAAAAAAAATTTTTAACGGGTAGGTAATACCCGAGAGATATATAAATTCACAATTAATATGTTACATTTTTCGAATCTGATTAAGCAAATCATCAACTATACTCCCAAAATCTCACAACAATATACATTCTTGTATAGTAATCAAAACAACCATTCTCACCCAAATTTGATAACGCATTCTGATTTTGACAAATCAAAATCCAAGTCATGATTTAACAGAAGACATCACTCTTAGATTCCTACATCTTTCAAAGCTATACTTTGACTTCAAAACTGTGTTAGAACATCATATGTATATTAACGATTACAAACTGTGTTCAAACTCTCCGAAGTTTTCGAAGACACTTCAAACAATGAACAATCGAGATGATGATCCAACCACTTATTACCCACATTTATGTACCTAAAAAGCTCTCGAAGCCAAAGTCATAGTTCGACGCGTTTCCGTGTCAGACCCTTTGGCATTTATTAGCTAAAATGACTTTTCAATTCCTTTTCAAAGTAGACAGTTTTGTCACAGCTCCAGCAAGTCAACTTCGACTTTTCAGTCGGACTAGTCTTATTATAACCTCGATAGATACGTTGCCCTTTCGTCATCGTTACTGGGGACCTTTCATATCTCGCCACCTTAGCAATAAACTTACCAACAACTTCAATTATCTTTGACTTTTCGAAAAATCATTATATTTATTGAAATCACATCATTTACTCATTCGCATCTTGTAACGAGAATTGTCATAGGAATCATCGAAAAATAGTAACCAGTATTTTGAAATCTCGCAGCATGTCTATGCCAACAGTTATATGTGTACGTAAAACGTCTATCTCCTGGACTTACATACTTTGAATGTGAAGTTCTGAAAAATATTTTGAACTGCAAACTAGTTCTTGAAATGCTGACGAAGCATCAAAAACTGTAAACGATCTTAACAGTAAAAAGTTTGATGACAAAGAATAGTAAGGTTGTAAAGCTGAGAAAAAGAGAAAGTTTGGAACTGGAAAACGGATTGAACAGACTATGAAGGAGGCTATGGACAAATCACAAAGACTAAATCTGCCTTCAAAGAATCCAAATGATTCAGTGCCTGCTAAAGTCATTAACGAATACCTTACTCTTTATTCTAAACCTTTACAGACAAATCTTCATCATCATCCATCAATATTAGAAATTCTAAGATATTATCATATCTTTCATTATAAATATCCGCGATATTTCTGAAGATATTTTCACAACTAATCTTATCTGAAGTCATTTATCTCTTTGCGCTATCAGTGTTACATCATATAAGAAACTATTAATTTCTATATTCAATAAACTTCCGAGTTTAAATTATGAATGTTTTGAAGTAGTGTTGGGAACTGAAGCATGAGTTAGTATAATATAATGACACTTGATCAACGTGATTATATTACAGTAAGTCATGCTGAGTTTCTAATGGGACATGACGATTCACAGACCAGGCCGTCATCATGTTCCTTGTTGCACGACTCTTGTATTCTATATAATCTCTAAAAATATCAAGAATATATTTTCTTGATGATTCGGTCTTTTCAGGGTATTCTAGTAAATTAACAAATCAAGATCGTGCCATTACCATTTCCTTCTTAGAACATTAACTATGTTCATTCTGAAATTCATATCTGCGAATACTGGACCATTACAAACGTTGCTTAATCACAAAAAGAAGAAACGAAAGGACAAAACTCCAAAATAGAAATTGGAGTATAAATCGCAGCAAATAGAAGGGAGCATTAACTATGGATGTCAATGATTATAGAAGACAAAAGTAGGGGCTTTGAAATATAAGGGAAGATATAAAACCCAACAACCACCCAAAAATTATAAACCGTATATATCGATGCATATTGCAATATAAAGACACGAAAGAACTAAAAACACTATAAAACCGAGAGTATAGTAGAAGTAAATAGATTCTTCTGGAGGCAGATGAAAAAGAAGAATGACAGATAAGAAAGTGAGGAGTATATCGAGAATCAGTACTGGATGAAGTATATTGACAAATACTTTAAAATATGAGTTGAGGGAGAAAGAATAGAAGGTGTGAGTTGTAAGGAAACGAAGGAGGTGGATTTATAGTGAAATACCAGACAGAGAAATCAAGATGGATTATCGTATTAATTCGAAGAGAATCATAATCTCCTTAATCACCGAAGCATCAAATCCAACATAGATTACAAGATTTTCTTTAAATTCAGAGATCAATTGTGATGACGTCAAAAGATATGACGAATCACTATAATCTTATTTCCTTCATTTACGATAACTTCCCTCATACACTTCGAGTAATCGAATTATTTTATCCATACTTCATAGACATGATAAAACTTCATAATCGTTACGTCATAATAACATTCTCATTGTTAGCCATAACGACCTCAATCAAATTTCGGGGACGAAATTTCTTTAACGGGTAGGTACTGTGACGACCCGGAAATTTCCGACTAAATTTAAACTTTATCTTTATATTATTCTGACACGATAAGCAATGTTTGTTAAGTTAAATCTCAAGGATTTTAAACTATGTTTATACATTCATTTAAACCTCGACCAAATTCCAATGATTCACGAACCATTAAATGAAAATATATGAATATGTATGTATATGTGTATATGTTATAAATTGAAAATGTCAACAAAGTATTTAAACGTATAATGTTTTATATGAACGTATTTGTTTCAATATGATTATCGACGAAATTAAAAAAATATATTAAATGATTGAATTATCAGAAACATTGAATTATGATTACAAGTCTCTGTTGAGAGGTCCACTATGATTTGAGAAAATCTATTCCTCTTAACGATATTCGGAATAATTTGTAAAGCTATTTATAAATAAAAATAAAAAGTGTCATTTACGAAAGTTAGGCAAAATCTAGTGGAGAATTGGTTTCCATAATATTCTATTAATCTATTTTCAAACGTACAAAAACGTTTTCAGTTTAAAAAGAACTTTATTATTAAAACGTATACAACTTTTATAAATATCTAGAATCACTTTTACTTTACTTTAACTTTAATAATTCACTTTTACTTTACTTTTACTTTACTTTAACTTTAATAATTCACTTTAATAATTCATACTTTAATAATTCACTTTAATAATTCATACTTTAATAATTCACTTTAATAATTTATACTTTAATAATTCACTTTAATAATTTATAATTTAATAATTCACTTTAATAATTCATACTTTAATAATTCACTTTAATAATTCATACTTTAATAATTCACTTTAATAATTCATACTTTAATAATTCACTTTAATAATTCAAAAATCTATTATAAATAGAATTCAATAGGTTTCATTATTTCATAAAAACTTGAAAATATATTTCTCTAAACTCTCTCAATCGATTTACATATATATATATATTTGCTCTGTATTATTTCAAGATATTATTAGTATACATAAAATATTACGACGGAGCGATGTCCGAGTGATTTCAAAATAGTTTTTTTGAATGAGTCGAAGCTAAGGAAATTATGGGTTATAGCTATGGAGGTGATGGGTATGGTTCATGGGTATGCTCGTGAGGTCAATCTAGTGTTTATCATCTCCGTTGCGTCTACGTACTTTCCTGCAATATTGAATCTCAATATTGATATGTGAGCACTCATAACTTAACTTTTATATATCAATAGTGTATCCCTGACTAGTGCTCGAGTATATAGGATTATGCATGCTTGTACATTCGATATTGTCCTTAAATAGTTTTGTTGAATCCTGAATTAGATACATATGCTACTGAGATAGGGTTTATGATATGCATGTCATTGGAAAACTAGTGAAAAATTAAGAACTTTTTATTTAGATATCGAATGGTTTCGATGAACGGATTAGAAGTTATAGTCAACTGAATTTTAGTATTATTGTTAAAATGATTATTATTACTATCGTCGTTATTATTTTAATAGAAATATCATTGTTATTATAAAATAGCATTATTACTATTATGTTAGTATTATCATTTTATCATAATACCATTTTTAGTAAATATAAATAATGTTATTTTTTTATAGAATAATAATAATTATTATTATAAAATAATACAACTTTTACTTATTATTATTATGATGAATATTATTTTATCAAATAAATAGGGGATACAAAGATATTTTTCACCACACGTAATATAATTACATTAATAATACTTACCACTATAGTTTTACGATATTAAGTGAACTTTATAAATTTTACTACTTAAGATATATAAAAGTATATTTTATCATATATAAACGTTAATATAAATTTTTATTAATAAATGACTTTTATTATTATAAAATCTAATAAATATATTTAAATATATAAAACGACTATAGTTAAGTTATATAATAAACACGTATAAATTTTAGAAGTCATTTTGGGTCAAGTTGACTTTTGTTGACTTTTGCATATTAGTCTCGAGCATTAGGATTGTGGTACACTATGACTTGACCAAAAATTGTTAGACAAATATTGACCAACATATAAATATATATAATTAATATAGGTTCGTGAATCCGAGGCCAACCTTGCACTTGTTAAATGACGTTATATGTATTTTTACTACGAAATACAGTATGGTGAGTTTCATTTGCTCCCTTTTATATATATTTTTGGGACTGAGAATACATGCATTGTTTTTATAAATGTTTTACGAAATAGGCACAAGTACTAAAACTAATTCTACGTGGGTTTAAACCAGAAATATACCCTTAGCTTGGTAACATTAAACTACTTGTCTATGTACGGTAGGCGCGAATCCTAAAGATAGATCTATTGGGCCTGACAAACCCCATCCTTACTATGGGATGCTTTAGTACTTCGAGGTTATTTTAAACACACCTGATCTGGTGTACTTCAGAGGGTAAAACATGAACGTTAAGGCTTGTTACCGGGTGCCTACAACTTATAGAATACTTTTATACACTTGCGAGTGTACATATATTTATAAACGGAAATCTTGTGGTCTATTAATATATTGAAATGATTGTTATGATAAACCTATGAACTCACCAACCTTTTGGTTGACACTTTAAAGCATGTTTATTCTCAGGTATTAAAAAAATCTTCTGCTGTGCATTAGCTCATTTTAAGGATATTACTTGGAGTCATTCATGGCATATTTTGAAAGACATTGCATTCGAGTCATTGAGTTCATCAAGATTATTATTATGTCAATTATAGTTGGATGTATTATGAAATGGTGTGCATGCTGTCAACTTTCGTTGTAAAGAAAGTTTGTCTTTTAAAAACGAATGCAATGTTTGTAAAATGTATCATATAGAGGTCAAATACCTCGCGATGTAATCAACTATTGTGAATCGTTTATAATGTATATGAACGGGTCCTTTCACCTTCATGTTTTGCTCAATCCGTCTTTTAATACCAGATTTTCTTTTGAGCTTTTCCAAAGCACAATTCTTTATTATCAAGATTCCGGTCATTAAGACCATCTACGGCCTTTGTTGCTTCATCAGCATTATTAGGGTTAACGAATCTGAATTGTTTGTTATAGTTCTAAGGTGTTTTCAAGAATTTTGAAGATTGTACCATGTAACATATTAATGTGAGATATAAATATTTCTGGGGTATTACCTACCCATTAAAATATTTTCACCATCAACAGTTTGTACAACAGAATATTTAATTACAATCTTTATGATAATATACGTACATATATATTTTTCTTCAGATGTAATTATGGATTTAATGAGTTAATATAATATTAAACTCATTTGATTTGAGGTTGGGACAAGAATAAATAATCTCCAAAAAAAACTTTTAGAAACTACATATTCTCTGCATAGTATTTCTTCAATGTAGTTATGAATCAATACTTCTTCGTTTGTTGTTACTGGTATTCCTTGGTATCTATGGTGCGTATGATGTTGATGCTCGTGGTATAGATTTTGATGTTGAGGCTTGTGATGCAGATGTTGTTGTTGATGAAGTTGATGGTGCTGATGCTGTTGCTGATAATGATGCAACTGCTGATGCTTATAATGATTGCTGTGTTGATGATGTTGGCGGTACTGTTGTGGCTGTTGCTGATTCTGGTAGTGCTGTCGGTGTTGGTGATGTTGACGATACTGCTGGTGGTGTTGCGGTTGCTGTTGGTATTGCTTGTGGTGTTGGTGATGTTGGTGATGTTGGTGGTACTGATGGTACTGGTTATGTTGCTGGTGTTGCTTGTGGTATTTGGGTAGTAGGTGTGAGCCTAGCTTCCAAATCGTGCACTGTTTCCTCCAGGGTTTCTACTTTACGCTCGAGTCTATGGATTTGTTCTACCCATTCCTCCGTAAGGTTTGTCAATTCTTGATATTTAGTTTGAAGTCTTCTAACTTCTTCTAATAACCCTATCTGATTAGAATTCAGGAGTAGAGGACGAATACTGTCTTGGGCTACATCGAGTCGACCTTCGAGGCGAAAAATCCTTGCGAAAAGAGTGTAAACGGTATTGCGAACAGGTTCGCCGGTAAGCGGATCGAGTACTCCGACGTTTGGTGGTAAGTTTGGCTCGTGATAAGGAGTACCTTATTCATTTCTCCATAGGGTGAGTATTTCGCGAACCCATCCCCATTTTTTGAAGAAATTACGGTAATTGATCGGTGGGTGTGCTCCTGTCACACTATCTTCGGAGCTAGAGGAATTTGAGAAATCAGGTGAGAAATCCATATTATATGATCGGAAAAAGGGTTTTGATATGAGATGGATGTTGGATACTGAATGATATATTTGTCTTCTTGAATACGTATATATAGCAAAAAGATTTCCGTAATTTACGGAGGGAATTTAGGAAAAGTGTTAGACAAAGTTTATTGGGATAGATATGATAAAATGTGATAAGATATGATGTGTCTATACTCCATTTATGCAATAATTCCAGTATGACGTGTCGAGATAAAAATGATAAGTATGTAATCAGATAATCATTCGATTAAAGACTTTCAATTCGTAATGGCCTATTCAGGTCTAGGGGCTTGAGCTATAGGATCCTTTAAATCGGTAATCTAAACCCTTCCATTCTAGAGTTTCGTAGACGCCATCTGTCAAGAAAGTTCAGTGATCAAAATAACGAGAAAGCAAAGATTTTAAAACATAGAAAGTTGCAATGAGTTAAGACGAGTTATTTTAAATAAACATACTTAACTTTATTATTAAACGAGTAGAGGAAAACCTCTTTATTACACTGAAAAAGAAAGTACTTAGGCCAAAAACCCTTACAAGAAATGAAATCTTAAAGCCAGAACTAATAACGAAAACAGAAAACATGGATTTCTTAGTAGGAAATAGGAAATAGTTTAAGGCATAGCCTTTACATAGATAGAAAATAGGGAAAAAAAATAAACTAGGAAATATTAAGATTGAAGTAGTCTTCATATTTCTTGTTCTCGTCCTCAACCTCCTTCATAAACTTCTCAAACTTGTCATTTTTAGCCTTTTGTTTGTCGTGAAGGTACTCGAGATAAACCATGGACTGTTTACCCCACCTGGTACCACCTTCTTCATTAGTCTTCACTTTCATTACTTTCTCCATCACTTTTTCTGTGTTATACTTTACAAGTTCTTCTAGCCTTTCGGTTTGAGTTCCGAAGGATTCTATGATGATTTCTTTCAAAATTTTGTTTTCATTTTCTAGGTTATTTAGACGCGCCTCTATCTGAGCGATGTTTTCACGAAATGGTGAGCTAGCCCTTTTTGATGGACTGGCTTCATCAGCAGTAGCGGTTTCGGTTTGCTTTCTCTTCAGAGATAAGTTTTTAGATGATTCCTCAATAGGCTCTTCTTCAGGCCCGTAGCCTGAGAAGTAACCATTGTAGTTAGGAAGACTTTGAATAGATTCCCATTCAGAAGTACTCGTTGGTTTATATATTGGTGAGTAATTAGAGCTAGAGTCAGCATAATCAATAGGTGTCGCTTTTGAATGCGGTGGAATAATTGGAGAGTAGACAGAGTTCTCTGATTGGCTCGGCATTCTAAGGAATATTAAAATTTTAATAAGCATAGTTTCTAAGGTATAGTGTAGCATTTAACAGTTAAAGGCAACAATTAAAGGCACTATGGTCAAGGAATGTTGTAGCCCTACATTGCTAAGGCACCTAATTGTATAAGGCACACATAAAATGCAATCCTAGTTCTCTACAATAGCACTGCTCTGATACCAATCTGTCACACCCCCAAATAGGGCATGGGGTATTTGTGACTAATTATATCAAATCACAGTTGTATAAATGAGAACGACTCTATATGAGATGTTTTATTGAGTTTTGCAGCGGAAGATAAATAGATTACATTGTATTTAGAACATTAAATGTCTTTAATTGATATGTTATGTAATGAAGACTCTAAGCATAGCAAGCAATCATCATCAAAGTAGCAGATATACAGCGGAAGCAATATTTAAGTACCTGAGAATAAACATGCTTAAAAAGTCAACACGAGGTTGAGTGAGTTCATAGGTTTATCATAAATCAATAGTTCAGTATAGCATTAGACCACACGATTTCAGTTTAAAGTTGATTGATACCCATCATATCAATCTAAAAAGATTTGCAGTAGTTTGTAATATCGCGACTAAACAGAATTTTATCCCGAGACACCTTGAACAGTCAGTGTCAGTTTGAATCATTATTATGTAACCAAAGACCAGAGATCAAATGATTAGAGATGTTACTCTCAATAGCGCTATTCATAATAACTAAGTTTGCGTTCACCAAGCAATTAACGATATTACGGCAGGGATTTAGCATGACAAAGCACGTATTCAGCATAAAAGTTTGAGTACTTGTGTCTAACATGTAAAACAGTTATAAAAGTTGCACATGTATTCTCAGCCCAAAAATATAGATAAAGAGGGAGCTATGAAAACTCACGATACGATATGATAGTTTGTAGTAAATATGCATATGACGGTATTGAAACAAGTGCAGAGTTGTCCTCGGATTCACGAACCTATATCAAGTTATGTATATATTAAAACATATAATAACAATTAACCAGTTTATATATTAATATTATTAATATACTTCTTGTATTAATAATTTGTTAATTATTTAGCTATATTCATTTTATATATAAATTCTTAATGTTTATATATTTATCAGATTTAAAGTATATGATATGTCATTTATTATAAATATCATATGTTGATGTTTAGGAATATTAAAAAACGTAATATATATATATATATATATATATATATATATATATATATATATATATAATTGTAATATTTATTTGTATTAATAATAATAACCGTGATAATAATAATGAATAATAATTCTTTTAAATATATTTATTTTTAGTATTTGAAATAATTACTCAATAGTAATTTAAAAAGGTAAATTATCAATGTTAATATATTAAATTAAAATATCTTAGTATTAGTAATAATAATCATAAAGATAATGATATTAGTATTAATATTAATAACTTTAATAATAATTGTAGTGTAATCATGTTAATGATAATAATAATAATAATAATACTAATTATAATAAACATGATAAGTTTAAAAACAGTGATATTTTTAGTAATAATAATAATAATAATAATAATAATAATAATAATAATAATAATAATAATAATAATAATAATAATAATAATAATAATAATAATAATAATACTAATAGTAATAATAACTATAATAATAATTTTACTATTAATGATAAAAATAATAGTTTTAATAATAATAATACTACTAATGGTATCATTTTAATAATAATAATGGTAATATTAATAATACTTATGCTAATGATAATTATAATAATGATCTTACAAATACTAATAATAATGATAATGATATTAATCATTTTAGTAGTAATAATAATTATATTTTTAATATTTGTAATAATAATATTTATCATAATAAATAATGATAGTAATAATAATAATAAAATAATAAAAATGCTACCTCAATAAGCTTTTCTAAAAACAAAATGTCCCAAGCCGGGCTCGAACCCGAGACCTCTCGTTCAACCGAAAACACACTTAACCGTTACTCTGTCTGCTGTCTTTATGTTAATTAACCAAACTAAATCTTATTTAACCCCTAATTTGTCTTACTTCTTCTTCTTCATTAATAAACTAATCAAATCGACCTAGGAACGAAATCACTTAATTAACTAAACGGTTCTAGGACTTTCAAACCAAATATAATCGATCCCTATTAGTATTTGAATTAATTGTAAACGAAAAGAAAAAAAATAATTATACAGCAGCTTGCTGTTCGAAAACATAAAAACAAATAAAACTAAAATCGTGAATTTGAAAATGATAACGTTTTAGACAAAGGTTATAATACGAAATGTGTTTCAAATCACTCCTAGAATGTTTCTAAATCATCAATTGAACTAAAAACTGCAACAACAACTCGAATTTTTCGAAGAACAAATCAGTTGACTTTTTAAAATTAATGTTTGACTCTGAAATTTGAACTCGTTTTGAAGAATTGGACCGTGAAACTTTGTAGATAGATTGAGACCAAGTACGAAGTTGGAGATCATGGAGGTGAGAGAATGAAGTTGTTGTTGTAGGTGCTCTCTTAATGTAAAATATTGGTTGCAATGAAACTCTGATAGTATTATTGAATGGATATAAGTTCGATGTTATAGTGGATACTGTATTTTCCCTGTCGGGAAACGTGATCGTAAAAATTGTCAAGTGAATTATTCCACTTTACGGACGTTTGTGAGGCGAGAGTGTTGGTTCTGATTGTCTCGCATAGAGACACGCGGTTGTTGTTTGTTTACAAGAGTGTGTACCCTAGTGATGTGACCCGTAGGTTCCGTCGAAATGTCGAGACCATCCCTAACGGACGGTCTAGGTAGGAAGGTTCACCCGGATTTGGTGACTATTTTGTGAGTCGTGTGACGAATTGCGGAAATTTTGTGATGATGATTCGCTGTTGACGGTATTTTATTATACGAATAGCTTTTATGCTAGTACTAGGAAGCCGTATTGTATGGTTTAGAGGAGAAACCCTATGACGATGCATTGATGTTTCGTCCAACTCGTGATGTATTATTATCGTCCTGGATTAATCCAGTGACGTATAGTCGTGCGCGGATCAATCGGTGGGAAAGAGGTACTTCTAAAGAGTTATGATGGGGTTACCGAAATTTCTTCGTTGAAGAATGACCCGGGAGTGGAGCTGGAGGAAGTTGGTTCTTGGTCCAGAAAATATTCAGGAACGATCGGTTGAGTAAGTACGTTTATGAACCGATGGAGTACGGAGTTTTAAAGAAGCATGAATCCTTCTTAATTTGGATTAATGCAAGATGTGGTTCATGATGTAGTGGATTTAGTAGATTGCGTTGGGTAATGTAGTTATTGATGTAGCTTGTTACGAGTTGTAGCCGAGAGGACTTGAAGAGATATGTGGTGTTTTTTGTATTTTTCCTAAGCGGAAATTATGGAGCTCGAGTGTATGAGATATCGCTTGATGTGGTAGTGCACGCTAGTGATTATTAGCGTGTGGTGAGATCTTAGAATTTACGGAGGATGTTATGGATGTCGGGCTTGATTATGTTAGTAGGATCGTGAGGAGTGACGACGATGATTGTCGGTGAATTGCTCTACTTTTGGTTTGATTGTGAAAAATATTATACGAGTTGGATACTCGGTGTAGGAACAAACGGTTGCGGTTGTTTTGTCTCGAGGGGTGATTACCCTTCCTCGTTGTATTATATGATGTGTTAGTGTACGAAGCAAGAAGTCGGAAACGTGATTACTACATGTGTGACTCCGCATTGGAGGCTAAAATGTTCGAGGGAGAAGTGCTTAACTTCTAGTATTTGGTGCGGATCACGGGGATGTGATCCAATTTAAGTGGGGGAGAGTTGTAAGATCCTGAAATTTTATGCATCTGAAAGTGTTCCTGAAAGTTGTCAGTAAATGTGTGCATCAGAAAGCGCCACAAAAAGTCTACCTAACTCTTATGCATTTTCAGATTTTGGGACGCCGTCCACCAATGAAAGATGGGACGCCGTCCAGCCCTTTTGGACGCCGTCCAAATGGCCTGACGGGCCAGCTGTTGTAATTTGACTTAATTAAAAAGGGTACTTTGGTCTTTTCGCTTGAGGACGGATTTGTAGCCATTATATCAGTTTTAGATCCTATTTTGGATCATTTTGACATCCATACATCTCTCTCATCTCATCTTAGAGAGAGAGGGAGATTTTAGAGAAAGAAAATGGGTTTTGGGGAAGAAGAAGTTTATTTCGGGTTAAGGTGCAAGAGTTAAGGTTGTTCACCTCTGTAGTGACCCGTCCTAATCCATCTGGACGAAGTCTTCTACAGTTGGTCCCATTGCGAGGTTCTGACCTCTATATGCCATGAACGACTGGATGTAATATGAGCAAATGTACAGCGGAAGATTTCTTTCATACCTGAGAATAAACATGCTTTAAAGTGTCAACCAAAAGGTTGGTGAGTTCATCAGTTTATAGTAATCATTTCATTTTCATCATTTTAATAGACCACAAGATTTTAAATATTATAAAACGTGCAGAAGTCCCATTCCAACTGCACAAAAAAATATCTTTCATATGAAGAACACCTGGTGAGGATTCAAAATATAATAGTAACCATCTGTGCCGGTCTTTCACCCCATGGCTGAATACATGTGTCTTCAAAATATAGAACCTCTGTGCCGGTCTTTACACCTCACGGCTGAACACATGTTTATAAAATATAGGCCAACCGGTGCCAAAATGTCATAAATAATAAACCATCCACCCGGCTCGGGAGCTCATACGCTCTAACGGAAACCGGAGGCTAATGCGTGTCATAATAATCAACCCCAATCCCAGATAATTCTATCATAGAATGCAGTTAAGGTACTTGTGTCTATTGCGTCAAACATTTATAAAAGCGCATGTATTCTCAGTCCCAAAAATGTAAAGAGTAAAAAGGGAATCAAATGAAACTCACCTAATGTATTTTGTAGTAAAAATACATATGACTATATTGAACAACTGAACAATGCAGGGTTGGCCTCGGATTCACGAACTTATATTATTTGTATATACGTTAAAACATATACTTGTAATTGAACAAATATATATATATATATATTATTATTAATGATATAGTTTTTATATTAATAACTTATATACTTCATTATTTAATTAAATGTATTCATTTTATATGTTTTAGTACATAAAGTGTTAATATAGTTTATTTATGTGTATTAAGTATATGTTTATATAAATATCATTTGTTTCTTAAATTATTGATTATACTAAGATAATGATATTAATATCATTAGATTTAATAATAATAATAATACAAGGAATGATAATTTTTATGTAAAGTGCTAATTTTAATAATACTTATGATGTTAGTAATTATGATACTACTAATAATATTCTTAGTAATACTATTAATTTTTAATAAGATGATAGATTTAAAAAAATAATGATACTTTTAGTTTTAATGATAACTATAATAATGCTAATATTAATAATAACTACAAAATAACCATTTTTACTACTAGTGATATAAAATTTAGTAATAGTTCATTAAGAATGATACTCATAATAATAACTATGGTAAGGTTAATAATAATACTTATATAAATATTAATAATACTACTTACTTTAATATTACTACTAATACTTATAATCACAAAATGATATTAATACTAATAATAATAATAATAGTCATATTACGTATAACTTTGGTAATAATTATAATACTAATAATAAGAACAATAGTTAATAATAATAATAATAATAATAATAATAATAATAATAATAATAATAATAATAATAATAATAATAATAATAATAATAATAATAATCAAAAATAAATATTTATACCCTTTGAAAAGCTTATCAAAAAAGAATTGCCCGAGACCGGGCTCGAACCCTCGACCCCTCGCTAACCCGCATCACTCCCTAACCATCAGGCTGTTGCCTGTCTTTCTGAAATATTCCCAGTCTTATTTGTATTTAACCCTTAATTACCTGACCCCTCTTTTCATCTTCTTTCTTAGTTTTTCAAATAATCCATACGCCTCAATAATCAAAACAACTAATCTGATTAATCGATTAAAAACTTTTATTTGATACAGAAACATCCCATGCTAGCGTTTGGAATAAATCAGTATTCGAAGAAAAAAATAAAAAAAAATAAAAGTAAAACTGCTACTGCAGTAGCGTAACCCAAAAAGAAAAAAAAATTGATTTTTGATTTTAAGATGGTTATCTTTTGATTTCTACATGAAAAATGTTTTAAATCATACCTATAATCTTTCTGAACCTTCGATTTAAGATGAAACACAGCAACAAATACGAATTTTATGGAAGAACATTGGTTGACTTTTTTTATTCAAAACTTTAACTCTCGAATTCAAGATGAATAACAAAAATTGGTTCGTGAAACTTTGTAGGAAGTTTAAGTGGATGATTACTGATAACTTCACATTATTACTTTTTGAAAAATTTGTTTGCATTCAAGATTTTAAAAAAAAATTTATATACAGAGGTATCGGAACTGTATATATAAAAAAATGATTTAATTGATCTAAAATAATCTAGTACTAGTTGTAATTGAGATTTGGTGACAGAGAGTTGAATGAATTTTTTTCTCAACACAAAATTAATCGAGTCCTTATATTATTTGGGAGCATCGACAGGAAATTCCATCCAGGAAGATGAAAACTAAAAAAAAATAAAAAAGATAAAAGGCAGATAGTGATCGTAGTCAAACTTGTACCAGATGTGATTCAGATATCTAACAAATTTTGGATTGTAATGATATTTATCGGTTACAAGATCAGATAGAAAACAAAAAAAAAATCAAGGTGGATCGCGAAAGCTAACAGAATTTGATAATTTATTGACTTTTCAATTTTGTAATTAACTAATTGTGGTATATGGTAGATTCCATATAATTGATCTAGCTTTACAGTTCAATTTTGATTAATATTAGTAATTAATAATAATTATTAAATGTATAATAATAAATATATTATTAATAGTATTAATAATAATAATAAAAGTGATAGTAATAATCAATCTTAAAATGATATTCTTAACAATAGAAAATAATGAATTGTATTATTTATATGTTAATATTAATAATTACTAATGACTTTAATAATAATGGTAATTATATTTATAAAAGTAGTAATATTAATAATAATAATAATAATAATAATAATATTAATCATAATAACCAATAACACTTAAATTACAACTAAATAATAATCTTAATCATTCTTATAAAATTATTTATATTTTTAGTATTTATTTTGATAATCATAACCCTAAATTTATTAGAGTTTTAATATTTAACATTTGTTAATATTACTAATAATGATATTAATAATTATGAAATTAATAATAATATAATTTGTTATTACCATTATATTCTTAACTTATAGTTGTATTTAATATATTTATTTTACAATTCATTACTTATGTAATATTTACTAATTATGTATAGTTGTATATTTATATACTATATCTATATAACATAATTATATATAGGAATCATATATTTTATATATAGATTCATTATAATATCACTAAATTATTCTGTATATTATTTTACATGTTTAATTTTAATGTTTAAATTATAATCATTACATTTAAATAATATACATATTTAGTTATAAACAATTGTTCGTGAATCGTCGAGAGCAGTCGAAGGTCAAATGATTATATGAATATAAATTTCAAAGTTTTCGAGACTCAACATTACAGACTTTGCTTATCGTGTCGGAAACATATAAAGATTAAAGTTTAAATTTGATCGGAAATTTCCGGGTCATCACAGTACCTACCCGTTAAAGAAATTTCGTCCCGAAATTTGATCGAGGTCGTCATGGCTAACTATAAAAATGTTTTCATGACGAATATGAGTTGATAAATAGAGTTTTATCATCATTGAATAATGTAGATAAAACAATTTGATTATGCGAAGAGTATAAGTGAAGCTATCGCAGAAAAGTGAAATGAGTAAATGTATATTTGTTTTAACCGATGACGTAGTTATGATTGACTTCCGAAATTTAAAGAAAATATTCGTAATAAGATTTGGTTCTTCGACGATTAAGGAAATCAAGATCTCCTATGATTAAATGCAATACTCTATTGCGATTTCTCTGTCGGATTTTTCACTATAAATCCACCACAACTCAAACCCTCTATTCTTTCTCCTCAATTCATACTTTATAGTATTCGTCAATATGCTCCATCCAGTATTGATTCTTGATATACTCCTATCTTTCATATCTGTCATCCTTCTTTTTCATCTACCACCGGAGGAAGTTACTTTCTTCTACCATTACCTTGTGGTTATAGTGTTTTTCATTTTCCCGTGTCTTTACGTGGGAATACGTATTGATATGCACAGTTTGTAATTTAAGTGTTGCTATCGGGGTTTATATCTTCCCTTATATTCCAGGGCTTCATGTTTTTGTGCATCTTCCCGATTTTAAGTCAAGCAGATAATGGTCCAGAATTCATAGGTATAAAGTTTTGGATGAATATAGTTAATTTTCTAAGAAGAAAATCGAAATGGCACGATCTTGATTTGACAAATTACCAGAATATAAGAGAAAAGATAGAACTATCAAGAAAATATGTTCTTGATATGTTTATAGATTAGATAGAATGTAAGAGTCCTGTAAATGGCACATGATGATGGTATGTTCTGTGAATCATCACGTTCCATTTGAAACTCAGCATGAATTACTGTAATATAATTACGTTGATCAAGTGTCATTATATTATACCAACTCATGCATCAGTTCTCAACACTACTTCAAAACATTCATATTTTAAACTCAAAGATTTATAGAATATAGAAACTAAAACAGTTTCTTTTTTATGAGATAACACAGATAGCGTGGAGAGATAATTAATATCGGACGAGAATATTTATGAAGATATCTTCAGAAATATTGAGGATATTAATAAAGAAAGGTACGATGATATCTTAGGATTTCAGAATCAAATTGTGATGAAGAAATTCATTCACGATGATTTAGAGTGGTTAAGGAGTAAGGTATTCGCTAAAGATTTCATCAGAAATAGAATCATCTGGATTCTTTATGTACAAGTTTAGTCCTTGTAATTTGTTCAGAGTCTCCTTCATGGTTTTCTCCATCCGGTTTCCAGTTCCAACTTTTCTGAGCTTTGCCAATATACTATTCTTTATCTTTATACCTTCGACGGTTAAGGTCGTGTACAGTTTTTGCTGCTATATTCAGCTTGTACAGTTTTTGCTGCTGCATTCAGCTTGTAAAGTTTTTGCTGCTGTATTAAGCTTTTTCAGAATTTGGAGTATTGATTTGTAGACTGGGTGCTTTTCAAAATTTCAGAGTGTAAGATCATAATTCTAAGAGATAAATGTTATATGTGTACATATAACTGTTGATGTAGAAATGCTGCGAGATTCAAAATACTGGTTACTAATTCTCGGTAATTGATATGACAACTCTCGTTGTAAGATGCGGATAAGTATATGATAGTGTTTTAATGAACAAATATAATGATTCTTCGGAGAGACTTAAGTCAATGAGTAATGAAGTTGCTGGTAAGTTTAATGCTAATGTGGTGGAATATAAACGGTCCCCCGGTAACGATGATGAAGGGTAATCTTTATAATAAGGTTTATTCGAATGAAAAATTGAAGTTGATTTGCTGGAGCTGTGACAAAATTGACTAATTTGAAAAGGGATTGCAAAGTGATTTTCGGTAATAACAACGCCAAAGGAGCTAGTACAGATACGTGTTAAAAATTTATACAGGTTCCGAGAATTTTTCAGGTGCATAACTATATGCGTAAATCTTTTCTTCCGTAGATGAAGTGCGGTTGATTCATCCTCCCGATTGAGGTGTTTTCAAGAATTGTGAAAGGTTTGAACGCAGATTGTAATCGTCAAGATACAAATGAGGTTTAAGATGAAATCAAGTGGCAAACTTGAGGAAATATTTAACTGTAGTAGATGTAATTTATTTACGCTCTTTTAAGTCAAAATGTGTTGTAATTAATATTTCCTACTCTTTTAATACCTTTTAATTGTCTATGATAGTAGTCCAATAGTTCAATAGTTCAACAAAAGCTAGTATATTATAAGGATATAGTCATATAGGAATAGTTAGCTAGGATTTGGTTAGTATAGGTTTAAAATTTTACGTAGTTAATTAATTGGTTACTAATAAATTTTATTTTGTACATTATTTTCTTAATTATGCCACTTGTCAAATCTTGACTTGGATTTTCCGCCAGCGTGAGTGTCGGGAAGCGGGTTTTTCGCCCGCGTGAGTTTGTAAAACTGATCAGGAACTTTTAGTTCATTTGGACATCGTCCAAATTGCTTGGACGCCGTCCAGGGCTTTACTGCTGGACGCCGTCCAGATGCACTGTCTCACAATATTTTTTTTTTGGGCGTATTTTTGGTAAAACGAAGTTGGGTCGTTATATATATATATATATATATATATATATATATATATATATATATATATATATATATATATATATATATATATATATATATATATATATATTCATTTTTAATTTTTTTTTTCAAAAATCAAGATCACATGAAAATATGAACATTTGAAAAAGACAGTTTGTGATGAATATTATTATTTTGGCGGGAAAACGCTCGAAGAAATAAATAATAACAAGTAATGTTTTAATTAAAGTTTTTTTCATCGTTTTTTATCTTATGTGAAGTTCTTTTTTTTTAAATTTAGCCCGATTTAAAGTTTTGGGTTTAGTGTTTTCGGTTTAGTCGCTAAAACCTAAACACTAATATGTTCGTGTTAAAAAATCAATCTAAACCCCAATTTCTAAACCCTAAACCCTAATTTATAAACCCTAAGTTATAAACCTTAATTTATAAACCCTAATTTCTAATCCTTTAAAATACAAACTTTAATTAAAACATTACATATGATGCATGTTATCATTTATTTCTTCGAGTGTTTTTCACCAAAATAATA